>NC_139994.1:60655072-60901427 GCF_964263955.1 Coregonus lavaretus
AACACTTTAGTATCATCATATGACAATGTCAACACCAACCAAGTGGCACTGAGTGGGACAGAAAAAACAGTTTGCCTCCAGTGTGCGCACCTTTTAAACAGACTGACATCATCATGAGCAGCTAAACAAAAGATAGGTGGATGCACTTCTCCGCACCCTCTCTCATCAGTCGGGGCTTGACACACAATAGTACAAGTAGCTGTTGTAAATATTTTTGTTAGATGCGCACTTGAAAATATGTTGATGCGTTTCAGAGTAACCAAACATTAAGACGGGATTCAGTGCCATGAGCAATGAATGCCATGAAGGAAAATAATTTACGCATGTGTAGCTACTGCCTGGACAATAACTTATGTCAATTGGGATGGGCTCTTATGGTGACTGGTGGGTTGTGTAGGCTACAAGCAGGGAACCCAATACATCACCACTGAGTGTAACGGGGACGAGACGGGTACTTACGCTGCTGTTCTCCCCCGTCCAGTGAACCATCGCCTGGTTGTGAGTGGCATCCCCTTTGAGCACGAACGAGCTGCTGAGCAGGGACACTTTCTCTTGGGATAGCGCTCTCCTGAAGCGCGGGGATTCCACGTCCCCGTCATTATCACCCAAGTCATGTCCGAACATTCCCTCTCTCCTGTCTCTGCCTACACCGACACCGCTGTCAAGCATACGATGCCCGTCGCTCCGGTGTAAAACGCCGCTGTCACATCGCACGGGTCCCATCAGTGACATCCAAGCCGAGGCGATAAACACAGCCCGGTACAGGTGCGCTGAAACGGTTTCTTTCGGACGCAGAAGTACCATGGTTCGCGCCATTATAGCGCTAATATCGTGGATACTGACAGAGAGACTGCGATTCGAGTAGAAGATAGATAGCGTACTGTAAGCAGAGAGAGAGGGAGGGAGGCTTGAAGGGATGGAGTGGAACTGGAGCGAGGGCATACAATGGAAACAACGTGGTCTTGTCTGTGTCAACTGAAAGACGCGCGGTGCACATAGCATGGGCGCCATCTGGTGACGCAAACTCGTACTGTATTACCCTACATTGCTGTTTCTGCAAGCCTTAATTGTTGAAGAATTAACCCCTTCCCACGAACTGATACTAATGAGATTGGCCGTCAATCACTGAGTTACTCAATATGGAGGTTAGACCGTCCAATCACAATGCCATAAACCCACATCTAACAACACTGTAGAGTCCCTGTACATGTAGATAGGAAAACAAACTGTTAAGTGCAGTAGGAGTCTCTGGGCCCTAGTCGAAAGAAGTGCATTATGTAGGAAATAGGGTGCCATTTCGGACAGAATCTCTGAGTCTCAGCCTAGGTTAACTATCTGTGTAGAAAAACAAATCTCTGTAAAATATGGTTGACTGCCAGGGAGCCCTTGTCCTCCATTTTGTCTGTTGGCTGGTTTGTTTTTGTTGGATTAGAATAAATGGTGAACCACAGGCTGTTTAACATTCAATGATTAGTTGCTTCAGTTATCCAGAGGAGGAGGAGGAGCTGGAGATTGTATATTTGATGGAGCAGGGCCTACTGGAGGAGAGGAGAGGAGAGGGGAGGAGAGGGGAGGAGAGGAGAGGAGAGGAGAGGAGAGGAGAGGAGAGGAGAGGAGAGGAGAGGAGAGGAGAGGAGAGGAGAGGAGAGGAGAGGAGAGGAGAGGAGAGGAGAGGAGAGGAGAGGAGAGGAGAGGATAGGAGAGGAGAGGAGAGGAGAGGAGAGGAGAGGAGAGGAGAGGAGAGGAGAGGAGAGGAGAGGAGAGGTCAAAGGGGTGTGAGAGGGCTCCTTGCTCCCTGAAGTCCTCCTATCCATGTTCTATATTGCTGGGCTTTCTCAGGGGTAGATGTGGAGCTAAAGGACTAGAGGGATAGGAGAGGACATCTATCCCCTCCCCCTAGTCCTTTACCTCCATATCTACCCCTAGTCCTTTACCTCCACATCTACCCCTTTACCTCAACATCTACCCCTAGTCCTTTACCTCCACATCTACCCCTAGTCCTTTACCTCAACATCTACCCCTTTACCTCCACATCTACCCCTAGTCCTTTACCTCCACATCTACCCCTAGTCCTTTACCTCAACATCTACCCCTCCCCCTAGTCCTTTACCTCCATATCTACCCCTAGTCCTTTACCTTCACAACATACCCCCCCTCCCTAGTCCATTACCTCCACACCTCCCCCTCTCCCCCTCTCCCCTAGTCCTTTACCTCCCCCTCTCCCCACTCCCCCTTGTCCATTTCCTCCACATCTAACCCTAGTACTTTACCTCCACATCTACCCCCTCTCCCCCTCTCTATAGTCCTTTACCTCCACATCTACCCCCTCTCCCCCTCCGCCTAGTCCTTTAAATCCACATCTACCCCCTTTCCCCTCCCCCTAGTCCTTTACCTCCACATCTACCCCCCTCCCTCTAGTACTTTACCTCCACATCTACCCCCCCTCCCCCTCTCTATAGTCCTTTACCTCCACATCTACCCCCTCTCCCCCTCCGCCTAGTCCTTTAAATCCACATCTACCCCCTTTCCCCTCCCCCCAGTCCTTTACCTCCACATCTCCCCTCCCCCTCCCCCCAGTCCTTTACCTCCACATCTCCCCCCTCCCCCCAGTCCTTTACCTCCACATCTACCCCCTCCCCCCAGTCCTTTACCTCCACATCTACCCCCTCCCCCCAGTCCTTTACCTCCACATCTACCCCCTCCCCCCAGTCCTTTACCTCCACATCTCCCCCCTCCCCCCAGTCCTTTACCTCCACATCTCCCCCCTCCCCCCAGTCCTTTACCTCCACATCTACCCCCTCCCCCCAGTCCTTTACCTCCACATCTCCCCCCTCCCCCCAGTCCTTTACCTCCACATCTACCCCCTCCCCCCAGTCCTTTACCTCCACATCTCCCCTCCCCCTCCCCCCAGTCCTTTACCTCCACATCTACCCCCTCCCCCCAGTCCTTTACCTCCACATCTACCCCCTCCCCCCAGTCCTTTACCTCCACATCTACCCCCTCCCCCCAGTCCTTTACCTCCACATCTCCCCCCTCCCCCCAGTCCTTTACCTCCACATCTACCCCCTCCCCCCAGTCCTTTACCTCCACATCTACCCCCTCCCCCCAGTCCTTTACCTCCACATCTCCCCCCTCCCCCCAGTCCTTTACCTCCACATCTACCCCCTCTCCCCCGTCCCCCAGTCCTTTACCTCCACATCTACCCCCTCCCCCAAGTCCTTTACCTCCACATCTCCCCCCTCTCCCCCCTCCCCTAGTCCTTTACATCCACATCTTCCCTCTCCCCATGGTCCTTTACCTCCCCCCTCTCCCCCATCTCCCTGCCTTTTACCTCCACATCTCCCCCCTCTCCCCCTAGTCCTTTACCTCCACATCTACCTCCTCTCCCCCCTCTCCCCCTAGTCCTTTACCTCCCTCTCTCCCCCTCCCCCTTGTTCTTTAGATCCCCATCTACCCCCTCTCCCCTCCCCCTACTCCTTTACCTCCAAATCTTCCCCCTCTCCCCCTAGTCCTTTATCTTCCCCCTCTCCCGCTAGTACTTTACATCCACATCTCCCCCCTCTCCCCCTAGTCCTTTATCAATTTCAATTTCAATTTAAGGGCTTTATTGGCATGGGAAACATATGTTAACATTGCCAAAGCAAGTGAAGTAGATAGTAAACAAAAGTGAAATAAACAATAAATATTAACAGTAAACATTACACTCAGAAGTTCCAAAAGAATAAAGACATTTCAAATGTCATATTATGTCTATATACAGTGTTGTAACAATGTGCAAATAGTTAATGTACAAATGGGAAAATAAATAAACATAAATATGGGTTGTATTTACAATGGTGGTTGTTCTTCACTGGTTGCCCTTTTCTTGTGGCAACAGGTCACAAATCTTGCAGCTGTGATGGCACACTGTGGTATTTCACCCAGTAGATAAGGGAGTTTATCAAAATTGGGTTTGTTTTCAAATTCTTTGTGGATCGCTGTAATCTGAGGGAAATATGTGTCTCTAATATGGTCATACATTTGGCAGGAGGTTAGGAAGTGCAGCTCAGTTTCCACCTCATTTTGTGGGCAGTGTGCACATAGCCTGTCTTCTCTTGAGAGCCAGGTCTGCCTACGGCGGCCTTTCTCAATAGCAAGGCTATGCTCACTGAGTCTGTACATAGTCAAAGCTTTCCTTAAGTTTGGGTCAGTCACAGTGGTCAGGTATTCTGCGACTGTGTACTCTGTTTACGGCCAAATAGCATTCTAGTTTGCTCTGTTTTTTTGTTTGTTCTTTCCAATGTGTCAAGTAAATCTCTTTTTGTTTTCTCATGATTTGGTTGGGTCTAATTGTGTTGTTGTTGTTGTTATCCTGGGGCTCTGTGGGGTCTGTTTGTGTTTGTGAACAGAGCCCCAGGACCAGCTTACTTAGGGGACTCTTCTCCAAGTTCATCTCTCTGTAGGTGATGGCTTTGTTATGGAAGGTTTGAGAATCGCTTCCTTTTAAGTGGTTATAGAATTGAATGGCTCTTTTCTGGATTTTGATAATTAGTGGGGATTGGCCTAATTCTGCTCTGCATGCATTATTTGGTGTTTTACGTTGTACACGGAGGATGTTTTTGCAGTTCTGCGTGCAGAGTCTCAATTTGGTGTTTGTCCCATTTTGTGAATTCTTGGTTGGTGAGCGGACCCCAGACCTCACAACCATGAAGGGCAATGGGTTCTATAACTGATTCAAGTATTTTTAGCCAGATCCTAATTGGTATGTCAAATGTTATGTTCCTTTTGATGGCATAGAAGGCCCTTCTTGCCTTGTCTCTCAGATCGTTCACAGCTTTGTGGAAGTTACCTGTGGCGCTGATGTTTAGGCCGAGGTATGTATAGTTTTTTGTGTGCTCTAGGGCAACGGTGTCTAGATGGAATTTGTATTTGTGGTCCTGGCAACTGGACCTTTTTTGGAACACCATTATTTTTGTCTTACTGAGATTTACTGTCAGGGCCCAGGTCTGACAGAATCTGTGCAGAAGATCTAAGTGCTGCTGTCGGCCCTCCTTGGTTGGTGACAAAAGCACCAGATCATCAGTAAACAGTAGACATTTGACTTCAGATTCTAGTAGGGTGAGGCCGGGTGCTGCAGACTGTTCTAGTGCCCTCGCCAATTCATTGATATATATGTTGAAGAGGGTGGGGCTTAAACTGCATCCCTGTCTTTTTTGCCAATTTTAACCGCACACTTGTTGTTTGTGTACATGGATTTTATAATGTCGTATGTTTTTCCCCCAACCCCACTTTCCATCAATTTGTATAGCAGACCCTCATGCCAAATTGAGTCAAAAGCTTTTTTGAAATCAACAAAGCATGAGAAGACTTTGCCTTTGTTTTGGTTTGTTTGTTTGTCAATTAGGGTGTGCAGGGTGAATACGTGGTCTGTCGTACGGTAATTTGGTAAAAAAAAACAATTTGACATTTGCTCAGTACATTGTTTTCACTGAGAAAATGAACTAGTCTGCTGTTAATGATAATTCAGAGGATTTTCCCAAGGTTGCTATTGACGTATATCCCACGGTAGTTATTGGGGTCAAATTTGTCTCCACTTTTGTGGATTGGGGTGATCAGTCCTTGGTTCCAAATATTGGGGAAGATGCCAGAGCTATGGATGATGTTAAAGAGTTTATGTAAAGCTAATTGAAATTTGTGGTCTGTATATTTTATAATTTCATTGAGGATACCATCAACACCACAGGTCTTTTTGGGTTGGAGGGTTTGTATTTTGTACTGTAGTTCATTCAATGTAATTGGAGAATCCAGTGGGTTCTGGTAGTCTTTAATAGTTGATTCTAAGATTTGCTTTTGATCATGTATATTTGTTTGCTGTTTGTTCTCTGTTATAGGGTCAAAAAGATTGGAGAAGTGGTTTACCGATACATCTCCGTTTTGGATAGATAGCTCTTCGTGTTGTTGTTTGTTTAGTGTTTTCCAATTTTCCCAGAAGTGGTTAGAGTCTATGGATTCTTCAATTACATTGAGCTGATTTCTGACATGATGTTCCTTCTTTTTCCGTAGTTTATTTCTGTATTGTTTTAGTGATTCACCATAGTGAAGGCGTAGGCTCAGGTTTTCTGGGTCTCTGTTTTTGGTTGGATAGGTTTCTCAATTTCTTTCTTAGGTTTTTGCATTCTTCATGAAACCGTTTATCACTGTTGTTACTTTTCTTTGGTTTTCTGTTAGAGATTTTTAGATTTGATAGGGAAGCTGAGAGGTCAAATATACTGTTTAGGTTTTCTACTGCCAAGTTTACATCTTCACTATTACAGTGGAACGTTTTGTCCAGGAAGTTGTCTAGATTGGATTGAATTTGTTGTTTCCTAATTGTTTTTTGGTAGGTTTCAACAATACTTTCCTTCCATCTATAGCATTTCTTAATATTATTCAGTTCCTTTGGCTTTGATGCCTCATTATTGAGTATTGCTCTGTTCAAGTAGACTGTGATTTTGCTGTGGTCTGATAGGGGTGTCAGTGGGCTGACTGTGAACACTCTGAAAGACTCTGGGTTGAGGTCAGTGATAAAGTATACAGTACTACTGCCAAGAGATGAGCTATAGGTGTACATACCATAGGAGTCCCCTCGAAGCCTATCATTGACTATGTACATACCCAGTGTGCGACAGAGCTGCAGGAGTCGTGACCCGTTTTTGTTGGTTATGTTGTCGTAGTTGTGCCTAGGGGGGCATATGGGGGAGGGAATGCTGTCACCTCCAGGTAGGTGTTTGTCCCCCTGTATGCTGAGGGTGTCAGGTTCTTGTCCAGTTCTGGCATTTAGGTCGCCACAGACTAGTACATGTCCCTGGGTCTGGAAATGATTGATTTTCCCCTCCAGGGTGGAGAAGCTGTCTTCACTAAAGTATGGGGATTCTAGTGGGGGGATATAGGTAGCACACAGGAGGACATTTTTCTCTGTTGAGATCATTTCCTTTTGAATTTCTAACCAAATGTAAAATGTTCCTGTTTTGATTAATTTAATAGAGTGAGTTAGGTCTGCTCTATACCAAATTAGCATACCCCCTGAGTGCATTCCCTGTTTCACACCTGGTAGTTTGGTGGATGGGACTACCAGCTCTTTGTAACCTAGAGGGCAACCAGTGGGTCCGTCTCCTCTATACCATGTTTCTTGTAGGATGACAATGTCTGTATTTCCGATTTCTTTGGTGAAGTCCAGATTCCTGCTCTTTAGGCCAAAGGCAGATGACCTCAGGCCTTGGATATTCCAGGATGAAATAGTGAAGGCTTTGTGTTCCATAAAGTGTCTAATGTTGTTGGTTGTGTGGTTTGGCCTCAGGCCAGTAATTGTGAGCAGAGCCTGCTGAGCATCTGGTAAATGCCATTGGCTTGGGCTAGTGTAAGAGTGGGTGTTGGGCCTGTTTGCCTGCTCACGGCCTGGGCGTATGTGTGACATTCATGTTGAGGCCCTCTTTGTGGGAGTGGGGGGCTTGGGGTGGGTAGGAGGGGCGTAGGTCTGATCTGAGGGGGCCTAAATGGGGTGTGGGCATAGTTGACTTGGGGGGGAGTTAATTGGTGGGGGTGGGGGTGTAGATGTGGCTGATGGTCCCTGCCTAGCCCTTTACCTCCACATCTTCCCCTCTCCCCCTAGTCCTTTACCCTCCCCTCTCCCCTCTCCCTGTCTAGCCCTTTACCTCCATATCAACCCCCTCTCCCCTAGTCCTTTACCTCGACATCGCCCCCCTCACCCCCTAGTCCTTTACCTCGACATCGCCCCCCTCTCCCCCTTTACCTCGACATCGCCCCCCTCTCCCCCTAACCCTTTCCCTCCTCATCTCCCCCTCTCCCCTAGTCCTTTACCTCCACATCTTCCCCCTCTCCCCCCTCTCCCCCTCTCCCGCCAGCCCTTTACCTCCACATCTTCCCCTCTCCCCTTTACCTCCACATCTTCCACTCCCCCGCCAGCCCTTTACCTCCACATCTTCCCCTCTCCCCTTTACCTCCACATCTTCCACTCCCCCTCTCCCCTTTACCTCCACATCTTCCACTCCCCCTCCAGCCCTTTACCTCCACATCTTCCCCTCTCCCCTTTACCTCCACATCTTCCCCTCTCCCCTTTACCTCCACATCTTCCCCTCTCCCCCTAGCCCTTTACCTCCACATCTTCCCCTCTCCCCCTAGTCCTTTACCTCCACATCTTCCCCTCTTCCCCTCTCCCCCTAGCCCTTTACCTCCACATCTTCCCCTCTCCCCCTAGTCCTTTACCTCCACATCTTCCCCTCTCCCCCTAGTCCTTTACCTCCACATCTTCCCCTCTCCCCCTAGCCCTTTACCTCCACATCTTCCCCTCTCCCCTCCAGCCCTTTACCTCCACATCTTCCCCTCTCCCCTTTACCTCCACATCTTCCCCTCTCCCCTTTACCTCCACATCTTCCCCTCTCCCCTTTACCTCCACATCTTCCCCTCTCCCCTTTACCTCCACATCTTCCACTCCCCCTCCAGCCCTTTACCTCCACATCTCCCCCCTCTCTGTTTGGTTAACTCATGAAAAGAGCAGACAACACACACATGGCATTGGTAGAAAAGTGGGAGAATGCAGATGATGGTGAGTGTGTATGTATACAGTGCCTTCGGAAAGTATTCAGACCCCTTGACCTTTTCCACATTTTGTTACGTTACAGCTTTATTCTAAAATTTATTATTTTAATCCCCTCATCAATCTACACACAATACTTCATAGTATCAAAGCAGAAATAGGTTTTTAGAAATGTTTACATAAGTATTCAGACCCTTTACTCAGGACTTTGTTGAAACACCTTTGGCAGCTATTACAGCCTTGAGTCTTCTTGGGTATGACACTACAAGCTTGGCACACCTGTATTTGGGGAGTTTCTCCCATTCTTCTCCGCAGATCCTCTCAAGATCTGTCAGGTTGGATGGGGAGCATTGCTGCACAGCCATTTTCAGGTCTCTCCAGAGATGTTCGATCAGGTTCAAGTCCGGTCTCTGGCTGGGCCCGAAGCCACTCCTGCGTTGTCTTGGCTGTATGCTTAGGGTCGTTGTCCTGTTGGGAGGTGAACCTTCGCCCCCGTCTGAGGTCCTGAGCGCTCTGAAGCAGGTTTTCATCAAGGATCTCTCTCTACTTTGCTCCGTTCATCTTTCCCTCTATCCTGACTAGTCCCCAGTCCCTGCCACTGAAATGATGCTGCCACCACCATGCTTCACCATAGGGATGGTGCCAGCTGTCCTCCAGACGTGACGCATGGCATTCAGGCCAAAGAGTTCAATCTTGGTTTCATCAGATCAGAGAATCTTGTTTCTCATGGTCTGAGAGTCTTTAGGTGCCTTTTGGCAAACTCCAAGTGGACTGACATTTGCCTTTTACTAAGAAGTGGCTTCCGTCTGGCGACTCTACCATAAAGGCCTGATTGGTGGTGTGCTGCAGAGTTGGTTGTCCTTCTGGAAGGTCACTGTGTTTTTGGGGACCTTCAATGCTGCAGAAATGTTTTAGTACCCTTCCCCAGATCTGTGCCTCAACACAATCCTGTCTCTGAGCTCTACGGACAATTCTTTCTATCTCATGGCTTCGTTTTTGCTCTGACATTCACTGTCAACTGTGGGACCTTATATAGACAGGTGTGCCTTTCCAAATCATGTCCAATCAATTGAATTTACCACAGGTGGACTCCAATCAAGTTGTAGAAACATCTCAAGGATGATCAATGGATCAAATTGGGCTTAATGGGACTATCATTTGTTTTTCAACAGGACAATGACCAAACACACCTCCTATTTTACCAAGAAGGAGAGTGATGGAGTGCTGCATCAGATGACCTCGCCTCCACAATTTCCCCGACCTCAACCCAATTGAGATGGTTTGAGATGAGTCGGACAGCAGAGTGAAAGAAAAGCAGCCAACTAGTGCTCAGCATATGTGGGAACTCCTTCAAGGCTGTTGGAAAAGCATTCCAGGTGAAGCTGGTTGAGAAAATGCCAAGAGTGTGCAAAGCTATCATCAAGGCAAAGGGTGGCTACTTTGAAGAATCTCAAACATATAATATATTTTGATTTGTTTAACACTTTTTTGTTTACTACATGATTCCATATGTGTTATTTCATAGTTTTGATGTCTTCACTATTATTTTACAATGTAGAAAATAGTACAAATAAAGAAAAAACATTGAATGAGTAGGTGTGTCCAAACTTTTGACTGGTACTGTATATATATACTGTATAAAGTGTGCGTGTGTGTGTGTGTGTGTGTGTGTGTGTGTATATATCTGTTGACCTCTGTTGTCAGCATCCTTGCCTCTAATTGCTGCTCCTTAACTGGGGCTCAAATGTAAATATTGATACTGCTGTATTCACTGCATACTAAAACAGCAGGAGGAAAATACCAACTGGGCCGTATGAATACAGATTCTGGGATGCATGCAGTAGGGCTGGGGTTAGCTATGTGATGGTGTAATGCTGGGGGTCATGCAGTAGGGCTGGGGTTAGCTATGTGATGGTGTAATGCTGGGGGTCATGCAGTAGGGCTGGGGTTAGCTATGTGATGGTGTAATGCTGGGGGTCATGCAGTAGGGCTGGGGGTTAGCTATGTGATGGTGTAATGCTGGGGGTCAAGCAGTAGGGCTGGGGTTAGCTATGTGATGGTGTAATGCTGGGGGTCATGCAGTAGGGCTGGGGTTAGCTATGTGATGGTGTAATGCTGGGGGTCATGCAGTAGGGTTGAGGTTAGCTATGTGATGGTGTAATGCTGGGGGTCATGCAGTAGGGCTGGGGGTTAGCTATGTGATGGTGTAATGCTGGGGGTCATGCAGTAGGGCTGGGGTTAGCTATGTGATGGTGTAATGCTGGGGGTCATGCAGTAGGGCTGGGGTTAGCTATGTGATGGTGTAATGCAGGGGGTCATGCAGTAGGGCTGGGGTTAGCTATGTGATGGTGTAATGCTGGGGGTCATGCAGTAGGGCTGGGGTTAGCTATGTGATGGTGTAATGCTGGGGGTCATGCAGTAGGGCTGGGGTTAGCTATGTGATGGTGTAATGCAGGGGGTCATGCAGTAGGGCTGGGGTTAGCTATGTGATGGTGTAATGCAGGGGGTCATGCAGTAGGGCTGGGGTTAGCTATGTGATGGTGTAATGCTGGGGGTCATGCAGTAGGGCAGGGGTTAGCTATGTGATGGTGTAATGCTGGGGGTCATGCAGTAGGGCTGGGGGTTAGCTATGTGATGGTGTAATGCTGGGGGTCATGCAGTAGAGCTGGGGTTAGCTATGTGATGGTGTAATGCTGGGGGTCATGCAGTAGAGCTGGGGTTAGCTATGTGATGGTGTAATGCTGGGGGTCATGCAGTAAGAAAACTGCTCTATTAGGCTGCTGAAGATTTTCATAAGCACTTTATTGAACACCCAGACTACCTGAATAGGGATATCTCTTCCACCTTAATCAAAACAACATCCAGCTGACCTAGACAGTCCATGGAGCACAAACTCCCATTTGACAGAGCATTTAGCAAAACGCTAACTTTATGCTTTTCCTCAGTGGAGAGATGGACCAGGGCCTGTATTCATAAAGCGCCTCAGAGTAGGAGCGCTGATCTAGGATCAGTGTTGCCTTTGAGATCATGATGAATAAGATTAAATGGAAAGATGGGAGCTGAGCTTAGATCAGCACTCCTATTCTGAGACGCTTGTTGAATACAGGCCCAGGGTGTTTGTTCATATGATACAAATCGACCTGGAGCATTCACCCATAACTCCATAGACTCACACTCTTCATCGTCGCAGTCAACCAGCAATAGCATGCTTAAATATTTACAGTTTACTTCACCAAAAGGTTATGCTATTGAAATTGGATTGGGACCTCATAATATAGTGAAACGCACTATCCCCATTGTTGTCTGTAAGTCAACGATTGTATTTTTTAAGGACGACCGTTACTGTGAGTGTGACACAATCACCCAACGGAATATGGTAGAATAATGGAAAGTGGAAAGATACATATTGTACATTGGAATGCTAGCCTGGGTTTCTAGCCTGTTTGGGATTTTGCCAACTCCTTTTCCATCGCCTTGGCGAACAGTTTGTCTACAAGCTATCTGAGTGTTTGGCAGTTAAAGTCATGTTTTGGTATTGTATTTGCTTTGTAGGCTAACCTCTGTAAACTGTAATGCATGATACTTAAGTCTACAACATTAGTTCCATTGATGGCCTATAACCAAGACTAAAACCAGAAAGAATCATTAGATCATTTGTTTTGATACTGTCCATTTGTAGTTTGTTTTTGGACACAGGTCCAGGAATGGCTAAAGGATTGCAATATTTACCTGGAGCTAACCCTGCAGATAGTACTACTGGGTGATCTGAAAAGTCATAGTCAATCGATCAATAATATAATAATACTTTTAGCAAAAAAAATTATTTTCAATTTACAATCTGTAGAAACAATGAGAATAGAAAGGTTCAGAGCTTTTGTAAAACATCACAGTACAGTTGAAAAATATATGGCAAATAGAAATCCAATATGGATGGTGTTAAGAGATAGATGGGTGGTGTTGAATGGAGTTGAAGGATGGGACTAATAACAACTAACAACAACTAATAACAACAAGATAACTAATGTAAAGCATACTGTGTCCATAATAAGTATATAGGTTATAGGTTGAGAGCTTTTGTGAAAGAGCACATTTAGAAATATAAGGCATATAGAAACAAACCAGATGGACATCATGAAAATGATCGGAGAAACAAAATAGAATTATAGTAATATTGACTGTGTCCATAAAAAGTATATAGTATGTATAAGCTGGAAGTAGAGGCCTAAGCATTGTTGTTCACTAGTTTACTCCAATTAGGAAAGAGGTGGTGGGGCTGGAAAGTAATATAGGGAAATATATATTTTTAAAGGATATGTATATATATGTATGTATGTGTATATATATGTATGTGTACAGTGGGGGAAAAAAGTATTTAGTCAGCCACCAATTGTGCAAGTTCTCCCACTTAAAAAGATGAGAGAGGCCTGTAATTTTCATCATAGGTACACGTCAACTATGACAGACAAATTGAGAAAAAAAATTCTAGAAAATCACATTGTAGGATTTTTAATGAATTTATTTGCAAATTATGGTGGAAAATAAGTATTTGGTCAACTACAAACAAGCAAGATTTCTGGCTCTCACAGACCTGTAACTTCTTCTTTAAGAGGCTCCTCTGTCCTCCACTCGTTACCTGTATTAATGGCACCTGTTTGAACTTGTTATCAGTATAAAAGACACCTGTCCACAACCTCAAACAGGCACACTCCAAACTCCACTATAGCCAAGACCAAAGAGCTGTCAAAGGACACCAGAAACAAAATTGTAGACCTGCACCAGGCTGGGAAGACTGAATCTGCAATAGGTAAGCAGCTTGGTTTTAAGAAATCAACTGTGGGAGCAATTATTAGGAAATGGAAGACATACAAGACCACTGATAATATCCCTCGATCTGGAGCTCCACGCAAAATCTCACCCCGTGGGGTCAAAATGACCACAAGAACGGTGAGCAAAAATCCCAGAACCACATGGGGGGACCTAGTGAATGACCTGCAGAGAGCTGGGACCAAAGTAACAAAGCCTACCATCAGTAACACACTACGCCGCCAGGGACTCAAATCCTGCAGTGCCAGACGTGTCCCCCTGCTTAAGCCAGTACATGTCCAGGCCCATCTGAAGTTTGCTAGAGTGCATTTGGATGATCCAGAAGAGGATTGGGAGAATGTCATATGGTCAGATGAAACCAAAATATAACTTTTTGGTAAAAACTCAACTCGTCGTGTTTGGAGGACAAAGAATGCTGAGTTGCATCCAAAGAACACCATACCTACTGTGAAGCATGGGGGTGGAAACATCATGCTTTGGGGCTGTTTTTCTGCAAAGCGACCAGGACGACTGATCCGTGTAAAGGAAAGAATGAATGGGGCCATGTATCGTGAGATTTTGAGTGAAAACCTCCTTCCATCAGCAAGGGCATTGAAGATGAAACGTGGCTGGGTCTTTCAGCATGACAATGATCCCAAACACACCGCCCGGGCAACGAAGGAGTGGCTTCGTAAGAAGCATTTCATGGTCCTGGAGTGGCCTAGCCAGTCTCCAGATCTCAACCCCATAGAAAATCTTTGGAGGGAGTTGAAAGTCCGTGTTGCCCAGCGACAGCCCCAAAACATCACTGCTCTAGAGGAGATCTGCATGGAGGAATGGGCCAAAATACCAGCAACAGTGTGTGAAAACCTTGTGAAGACTTACAGAAAACGTTTGACCTGTGTCATTGCCAACAAAGGGTATATAACAAAGTATTGAGAAACTTTTGTTATTGACCAAATACTTATTTTCCACCATAATTTGCAAATAAATTCATTAAAAACCCTACAATGTGATTTTCTGGATTTTTTTTCTCATTTTGTCTGTCATAGTTGACGTGTACCTATGATGAAAATTACAGGCCTCTCTCATCTTTTTAAGTGGGAGAACTTGCACAATTGGTGGCTGACTAAATACTTTTTTCCCCCACTGTATATATATATATATATATATATATATATATATATATATATATGTATATGTATACAGTGAGCACCATAATTCATTGGACAGTGACCATTTTTTTGTTATTTTGGTTCTGTACTCTAGCACTTTGAGTTTGAAAGGATACAATGACAATGAGGGTGAAGTGCAGACTGTCAGCGTTAATTTGATACATATCGGATGAACCGTTTAGAAATTATAGAAGCTTTTGTACATGGTTCCCCCATTTTCGGGCATCAAAAAACATTGGACAGTTTAACATAATGTAGAATAAAGTAATCATTGTTAATATTTGGTCGCATATCCTTTGCATGCAATGACTGCTTGAAGTCTGCGATGCATCGACATCACCAGACGCTGGGTATCTTCCATGGTGATGCTCTGCCAGGCCTGTACTGCAGCCATCTTCAGTTCCTGCTTGTTTCGGGGACTTATTGCCTTCAGTCTCCTCTTCAGCACGTAAAATGCATGTTCAATTGGATTTAGATCCGGTGATTGACTCGGCCAGTCAAGGATTTTCCACTTTTTGGCCATCAAAAACCCCTTCGTTGCTCTAGCAGTATGTTTAGGGTCATTGTCTTGTTGCATGATGAAGTGCCGTCCAATGAGTTTGGAGGCATTTGGTTTTCTCTTTGCTTTGCTTTATCTTGGCCAGGTCGCAGTTGTAAATGAGAACTTGTTCTCAACTGGCTTACCTGGTTAAATAAAGGTGAAATAAAATTTAAAAAATATATATATATGAGCAGATAAAATATTTCTGTAGACTTCAGAATTCATTGTTCTACTTCTGTCTGCAGTCACATCATCGATGAAGACAAGTGAGCCTGTTCCACTGGCACCCATACAGGCCCAAGCCATAATACCCCCTCCACCATGTTTCACGGATGAGGTGGTATGCTTTGGATCATGGGCATTTCTTTTTTTTCTCCACACTTTCCTCTTTCCATCACTCTGGTACATGTTCATCTTTGTCTCATCTGTCCACAATACTTTTTTTCCAGAACTCTTGGGGCTCTTTTAGGTGCTTTTTAGCAAACTGTATTCTCGCCTTTCTGTTCTTCAGGCTTATCAGTGGTTTGCATCTTGTAGTGTACCCTCTGTAGTCCTGCTGGTGTAGTCTTCTACGTATGGTAGACTTTGACACATCTACACCTGCATCCAGGAGAGTGTTTTTGATCTGTTGGGCTGTTGTCAGGGGGGTTTTCTTCGCCATAGAGAGTATTCTCCGGTCATCCACTACAGTGGTCTTCCTCGGTCTACCGGGTCTTTTGACATAATTGAGTTCACCGGTTGTTTTTTTCTTGTTAATGATGAACTAAACTGTTGACTTGGCCATTGCCAGGGTTTTTGCAATGTTCCTGATTTGATTGATTTTCATTTCTGAGCCTTATGACGGCCAGCTTCATTTGCATCGACACTGCTTTCTTCCTCATGTTGTCACACCCCAACAACAACCTCCAAAGGCAATAGCAAAGTCTAGAATCAATACTATTCATCAACATCTCTCCTGCATTCACTAACGACACAAATGAATACACCTGCCTAACAACACACATCTGTGAAGCCAATTTAACAAATACTTGTAGTACCTTAAAATGGGGGAACCATGTACAAAAGGTGCTGTCATTTCTAAACGGTTCATCCGATATGTATGAAAATAAAATACTCTCAAATTAAAGCTGACAGTCTGCACTTCACCCTCATTGTCATTGTATCCTTTCAAACTCAAAGTGCTAGAGTACAGAACCAAAATAACAAAAAAATGGTCACTGTCCAATGAATTATGGTGCTCACTGTATATTTGCAAGAAAAAAAAAACATATGGAGGATTGGAAGTGATGCAGACAATTACATTGATGGAAGTTACAATCTATCTGCAATACTAAAGCTGATCTACCCCCTAAAAATTAAAAATAAAACATAAAAAAAATAAACTAAGACACCAATTTATATTGGTAGTGAAGTCAGTGCCTGCATGGCCAAGATCAAGTCATCTTCAACTTGGATCGCCATGTAATACCTCAATTGTGGCATGGTCATACAATCCCATTCACTAGCATGACCCACACACCTTGATGGGGTGCTAATAGGATTTCAAGCACGTTTTAATGGGATGTTCCAGTGAAGTAATGAGGCAGCCAGCAATTGACCCTGTGTAACCCCAGGAGTAATTATCTCAGTGGGCTAAAACCAATCACCTCCTCACCCTCCCCTCCCTCGAGGCTCACTGGATCTCATCTAGACTATATCCCCGTCAGGACCGCAACCGTCCATTAAGCATCACACACTCTGTCTGTGTGGGGGGTAGTCAGTGTGTGTGTGGGGGGTAGTCAGTGTGTGTGTGGGGGGTAGTCAGTGTGTGTGTGTGGGGGGTAGTCAGTGTATGTGTGTGGGGGGTAGTCAGTGTTTGTGGGGGGTAGTCAGTGTGTGTGTGTGTGTGTGTGTGTGTGGGGGGGGGGGGGGATAGTCAGTGTCTGTGGGTGGTAGTCAGTGTGTCTGTGGGTGGTAGTCAGGACCATTACATGGGGGTCGTTCTCTCCCGGGCCTCCCACATCGGGGCTCCCTCCCCACCGCCACTGTCACGCTCCGTCGGCTGAGATTAAACACCACCCATCTGATAACTCACCCTGTAAGATGCAGTGTCTGCTTAGTGTCCTCTGTGGACAGTTGGGTATGCGAACACACACACACACACACACACACACACACACACACACACACACACACACACACACACACACACACACACTTAGTGAAGGACCTTGGTAAGTGCTATGCTCACCCATACAAAAGACCTGAAAGAGATGGCTCAACACACAGCGAATAAAGACAAAAGTGCACCTAAACTCCCGGAGCTACTGTTTTTATGTTCCCTGTAGGTGTACAGGCACTGACCAGGAAGCATTAGTACCGCCTGCTTCACACAAAGCAACCACTTGACTGTAACTAACACATTATCTAACAGTCAGTTGTGATTGCTCGTCCGTTAACCTTCTGGGGAGCTAACAAAACCCACAGGTCACAATGTGATGGATACTTCTCATAACCGTGATCGATTCAGAAGGATAGGACTTCTTACTGTTCAGTACATGCACCATTCACAATGTCTCATCACTGCACGGGGAAAATGCTCATTGAGAGCAATGGAATGCAAGTGCTGCACCCTCACGAAAAAGTACTACTAAATTACTACTCATCAAAACCTACTGGTTTTACTACTTCATTGCTATTGAGATCTAGTAAACTGTAGTAATTTATGTAGTAGTTTAAGTAGTAATGAGGGATAAATTGGGACGTTTCACTAGTGGTGAACACTACATATTTCCTATTCTCCATTAAGACTACTGAGTAACTACTGAGCTTTTGGGTATTTACTACTTAAAATTACTACACAATGCCTACACATTACTAAATCCCTACTGAATTACTACTGCCAGTGCCATCTGTGTCTGTAGTGTTGTGTCACTACTGAATTGCTCCTGATAAACCCTTTTGAATTACTACTGAAAGCTTCCTACGTAAACCCTTTTTTGAATTACTATTGAAAGCATTCAGTACCGTTTGCCTATTCAAAATCACTAGACTAGTGCACATGTTATTTCCTCAAGTTCCTAACTGTAGTTATATCATCAAAAATAAATAATAAGCTCATACAAACTTTATTGCAAATGTTTTTATTTTATTACATTAATTACATATTGCATTATATATTAATCCCTTTGAGGCCTTGTCTTCATTCAGCTTTGACTTAACTACCTTCAGATCCTCTTTTTTGTTGCAGACACATTTCTCCACCACGTAACCTTTTAGAAAATAAAGACAGGCACAAGACACAACCAATTATAAGCCATTATCAATTATCTGCTAACAGAGGTCACATAAGACAACACAGAAAAACATTTGATAAACAATGTTAATCGTACCAACAATGGCCTCCAGTCTTACGTTGAAGGCTTCCTTGGGCTCCCGAGTGGCGCAGCGGTCTAAGGCACTGCATCTCAGTGCTTGAGGCGTCACTACAGACCCCCTGGTTCGATTCCAGGCTGTATCACAACTGGCCGTGATTGGGAGTCCCATAGGGGCGGCGCACAATTGGCCCAGCATCGTCCGGGTTTGGCCGTTGTAGGCCGTCATTGTAAATAAGAATTTGTTCTTAACTGACTTGCCCAGTTAAATAAAGGTTAAATTAAATTAAATAAAAAAAGGTCAAAATAGGTAAGTAGAATGGGTAAATATACCAATATGAACACGTTAACATTTGCATACAAACCCCAGCATGACGGAAACAGAGGCTACATAGCTACATTTCAATGGGACTAGCGAACAGCTAGACAACACAATACCGTTTTGACTAGCAATTTTTTAGACGTGGTAAAAAGTTCTATAAAATCGCTAAACAACAACATGTATGTATTCATAAAACCAGGGGCGCAACTTTGGTTTTAGAAGTTGGGGGGGGGGGGGGGACATAATTTTATTTCTAATTATATAGATTTTTTTTTATCCGGTCGGATAAACACTCCAAACAGCCTACCTGACCGCGCTCGGAGGCGTCCGCATGGTCCTAAAGCACACAGTTGCCTCGTTATGTATCACATTCCAATGATAAAACTGGGGGGGGACAAAAATGCAATTTCAGAATGTGGAGGGGACATGTCCTCCCCGTCCCCAGTGGAAGTTGCGTCCCTGCATAAAACATAAAGGTAAGTTAAACTTCCAGATGGTGCCTGTTTAAGGGTTTTGAAAGACAGGATGACGAAGGATGGAAGATGTTTACATTCGGGATTGTCAAAAACAGCTAACAACAACCAACTACTTCCTGTTTTGTCTTCTTCTGTGGTCACGAAAAGCCGGTTAGTCAGGCTGTAGTGTTTTGACTACTTATTTACTACCAACATCAAGTAGTAAAAATCTCTACCTGATTACTACTGGAAACACTAAAGTTTTCCCACTGAACACTACTTGTTTATCTTGAGGAGTGAATAAACTACACATTCACTACAAAATCCCTACAAGTCTCTACATCGTCTCTACACTGCACCAATAGGTTTTGTGTAGTAATTTTTTATGGGGTAGATCAGCTTTAATATTGCAGATAGATTGTAACTTCCATCAATGTAATTGTCTGCGTCACTTCCAATCCCCCATATATATATTTTTGCAAATACATACACTGTGTGCACAATTATTAGGCAAGTTGTATGTTTGAGGATTAATTGTATTATTGAACAACTACAGTGCTCTCGGTCTATCCAAAATGTTAATAAACCTCTAACCTGAATATTTAAGAAAGTAAAAGTGAGGTTTTGCCTTTCTTTGGAGAATATCTATGTGTGCACAATTATTGGGCAACTATTAGTGTGCAGAATTATTATGCAACTAAATGAAAAACGAAAAGTTCCCATCTGACTTATTTATTTTCATCTGTTAAAGTGAGAATAATAAACAAACAACTCAAAATGTACAAATAAACATTCCTGACATAAAAAAATTATAATCTGTGACCAATATAGCCTCCCTTCTTTTCAATAACAGTCATAAGCCTTCCATCCATGGAGTCTGTCAGTTTCTTGATCTGTTGACGATCAACTTTTTGTGCAGCAGCAGCCACAGCCTCCCGGACACTGGTCAGAGAGGGGTACTGTTTTCCTTCACCGTAAATCCACCGTTTAAGAAGGGACCACTAGTTCTCAATAGGGTTTAGGTCAGGTGAGGAAGGGGGCCATGTCATTATTCTTTCATCTTTAAGGCCTTTACTGGCTAGCCATGCAGTGGAGTACTTCGATGCATGCGATGGAGCATTGTCCTGCATAAAAATCATGGTCTTCTTGAAAGATGCAGACTTTTTCCTGTACCACTGCCTGAAGAAAGTGTCTTCTAAAAACTGGCAGTAGGTTTGGGAGTTGAATTTGAGTCCATCTTCAACCCGAAAAGGTCCAACTAGCTCATCTTTAATAATACCAGCCCATACCAGTAACCCACCTCCACCTTGTTGGCGTCTGAGTCGAAGTGGAGCTCCGTGCCCGTTACTGATCCAGCCACGGGCCCATCCATCTGGTCCGTCAAGAGTCACTCTCATCTCATCAGTCCATAAAACCTTTGAAAAATCTTCAGATATTTCTTGGCCCAGTCTTGACGTTTCAATTTATGTGTCTTATTCAGTGGTGGTCGGTTTCAGCCTTCCTTACCTTGGCCATGTCTCTGAGCACTGAACACCTTGTACTTCTGGGCACTCCAGGTAGGTTGCAGTTCTGGAATATGACAGCACTGGAGGATAATGGGTTCCTGGTAGCTTCACGTTTGATTCTTCTCAAATCTTTGGCAGTTAATTTTTTTCTCAACAAAGTTCTTGCGATCCTGTTGACTATTTGAAACAAAACGTTTGATGTTTCTGTGATCACGCCCCAATATCTTAGCAATTTCAAGAATGCTGCATCCCTCTGAAAGACCTTTTACAATTTTTGACTTTTCAGAGTCAGTTAAATCTATTTTTTGGCCAATTCTGCCTGAGGAAAAGAAGCTGCCTAATAATTATACACACCTTGATATAGGGTGTTGATCTCCTTAGGCCACACCCTCCCTCATTACACAAATACACATCACCTGATATGCTTAAATCCAATAAGCATTCCAGTTTATACAGCTTGGAGTTGGGAAATATGCATAATAATGATAATATTATCAAAATACTGACTTGCCTAATAATTGTGCACACAGTATATATATATATATATATATATATATATATATATATATATATATATATATACACTGTGTGCACAATTTGAGATGGTTTGGGATGAGTCGGACCACAGAGTGAAGGAAAAGCAGCCAACAAGTGCTCAGCATATGTGGGAACTCCTTCAAGACTGTTGGAAAAGCATTCCAGATGAAGCTGGTTGAGAGAATGCCAAGAGTGTGCAAAGCTGTCATCAAGTCAAAGGGTGGCTATTTGAAGAATCTCAAATATAAAATAAATGTTGATTTGTTTAACACTTTTTTGTTTACTACATGATTCCATATGTGTTATTTTATAGTTTTGATGTCTTCACTATTATTCTACAATGTAAAAAATAAAAATAAACCCTTGAATGAGTAGGTGTGTCCAAACTTTTGACTGGTAGTGTATGTGTATATGTATGTATTTATATGTGTATGTATGTATGTATGTATGTATGTATGTATGTATGTATGTATGTATGTATGTATGTATGTATGTATGTATGTATATATTTACATCCCAAACCATCTCAATTGGGTTGAGGTCGGGGGATTGTGGAGACCAGGTCATCTGATGCAGCACTCCATCACTCTCCTTCTTGGTTAAATAGCCCTTACACAGCCTGGAGATGTGTTGGTTCATTGTCCTGTTGAAAAACAAATGATAGTCCCACTAAACCCAAACCGGATGGGATGGCGTATCGCTGCAGAATGTTGTGGTAGCCATGCTGGTTAAGTGTGCCTTGAATAAATCACAGACAGTGTAACCAGCAAAGCACACCCACACCATAACACCTCCTCCATGCTTTACGGTGGGAAATACACATGCGGAGATCATCCGTTCACCCACACCGCGTCTCACAAAGACACAGTGGTTGTAACCAAAAATCTCAAATTTGGACTCCAGACCAAAGGACACATTTCGACCGGTCTAATGTCCATTGCTCGTGTTTCTTGGCCCAAGCAGGTCTCTTCTTCTTATTGGTGTCCTTTAGTAGAGGTTTCTTTGCAGCAATTCGACCATGAAGGCCGGATTCACACAGTCCCCTCTGAACAGTTGATGTTGAGATGTGTCTGTTACTTGAACTCTGTGAAGCATTTATTTGGGCTGCAATTTCTAACGCTGGTAACTCTAATGAACTTATCCTCTGCAGCAGAGGTAACTCTGGGTCTTCCATTCCTGTGGCGGTCCTCATGAGAGCCAGTTTCATCATAGCGCTTGATGGTTTTTGCGACTGCACTTGAAGAAACTTTCAAAGTTCTTGAAATGTTCAGTATTGACTGACCTTCATGTCTTAAATTAATGATGGACTGTCGTTTCTCTTTGCTTATTTGATCTGTTCTTGCCATAATATGGACTTGGTCTTTAACCAAATAGGGCTATCTTCTGTATACCCCCCCTCTACCTTGTCACAACACAACTGATTGGCTCAAACGCATTAAGAAGGAAATAGATTCCACAAATTAACTTTTAAGAAGGCACACCTGTTAATTGAAATGCATTCCAGGTGACTACCTCATGAAGCTGGTTGAGAGAATGCCAAGAGTGTGCAAAGCTGTCATCAAGGCAAAGGGTGGCTATTTGAAGAATCTCAAATCTAAAATATATTTTGATTTGTTTAACACTTTTTTGGTTACTACATGATTCCATGTGTTATTTCATAGTTTTGATGTCTTCACTTTTATTCTACAATGTAAAAAATTGTAAAAATAAAGAAAAGCCCTTGAATGAGTAGGTGTGTCCAAACTTTTGACTGGTACTGTATAAAATACGCTGTAAGAGCGTTCGTGCAAAACCCGATGCAATGCAAGAAGTGTAAAAAGTTTGGTTGTGTGTCAAGTGTTTGCAGATGTCTGTGAATGTAAAATGTTGCAACTGTGGTAGGGATCATATTTCCGAATTCCCTGAATGCCTTGTTAGGGTGAAAGAGGTTGAGGTGTCAAGGATCGTGGCTGTACAGCAAATCTCCTATGTTGAGGCGGTGAAGAGAGTTGAAGGGGCAAGAGGCCACAGTTTTGAAGAAGATATGGTGGCAGATGCAAATGTTATACGTCAATCAAGTGATCTGGATACACTTATTGTGATGAAACTGTCGATCTCACCAGCTGGGACCATAGTCACCAAGAAAACAATTGGTAACACACTACGCCGTGAAGGACTGAAATCCTGCAGCGCCCGCAAGGTCCCCCTGCTCAAGAAAGCACATATACATGCCCGTCTGAAGTTTGCCAATGAACATCTGAATGATTCAGAGGCGAACTGGGTGAAAGTGTTTTGGTCAGATGAGACCAAAATGGAGCTCTTTGGCATCAACTCAACTCGCCGTGTTTGGAGGAGGAGGAATGCTGCCTATGACCCCAAGAACACCATCCCCACCGTCAAACATGGAGGTGGAAACATTATGCTTTCGGGGTGTTTTTCTGCTAAGGGGACAGGGCAACTTCACCGCATCAAAGGGACGATGGACAGGGCCATGTACCGTCAAATCTTGGGTGAGAACCTCCTTCCCTCAGCCAGGGCATTGAAAATGGGTCGTGGATGGGTATTCCAGCATGACAATGACCCAAAACACACGGCCAAGGCAACAAAGGAGTAGCTCAAGAAGAAGCACATTAAGGTCCTGGAGTGGCCTAGCGAGTCTCCAGACCTTAATCCCATAGAAAATCTGTGGAGGGAGCTGAAGGTTCGAGTTGCCAAACGTCAGCCTCGAAACCTTAATGACTTGGAGAAGATCTGCAAAGAGGAGTGGAACAAAATCCCTCCTGAGATGTGTGCAAACCTGGTGGCCAACTACAAGAAACATCTGGCCTCTGTGATTGCCGACAAGGGTTTTGCCACCAAGTACTAAGTCATGTTTTGCAGAGGGGTCAAATACTTATTTCCCTCATTCAAATGCAAATCAAATTTATAAACATTTTTGACATGCGTTTTTCAGATTTTTGTTGTTGTTATTCTGTCTCTCACTGTTCAAATAAACCTACCATTAAAATTATAGACTGACCATGTCTTTGTCAGTGGGCAAACGTACAAAATCAGCAGGGGATCAAATACTTTTTTTCCCTCACTGTATCCCCCCCTTTTTTTTTTTTTTGAATATAAATCGGATTCTCTCAGCTAAAATTGCAAAATCTTTTCTCTATGCCAAACAAAAATATTTTGAGTTTGGTGACAAACTGCACAAATGACTTGCCAGACAACTTCGAAAAATGGACAGTGACCGAATGATTCACAAAGTTAAATCTGCAACTGGGGAATAACTCTCTTCCCCCAAGGATATCAATGACAGATTCCGTCAGTTTTACGAGACTCTATATACATCTAAAGCAGATCCTAACGCCTTAATTATGCAAAACTTTTTGGAGGACTGTAATCTCCCTGCCCTGAACCAGGAAGATTCTAACTTCCTGAATAAGGAAATATCTCTCTGAGAAATTCGAGAAACAATTAAATCTCTAAAGAGACCCCAGGTCTAGATGGATTCCCTGGTGAATTCTATAAAACATTCAGCAACATTCTCTCTCCCAAACTGTTTGTTCAGGCCAATGAGGATGGAGCTCTCCCACCTTCCTTGGATGAGGTGGTTATTACAGTTATACATAAAAAGGGTAAAGATCAGGGAAGAAGTAGGGTCATACAGGCCAATATCTCTCCTCAATACAGACCAAAAGATCTTAGCAAAAACTCTGGCTAATAGGCTTAGAACTTTAGTGGGCAAATTGGTCCATTCGGACCAGACCGGATTTATCCCTAACAGAAACTCATTCTTCAATCTCAGGCGCCTCTTCAACATTATGTATTCTCAGAGGTTACCCAAGATGGACCTTGCCGTTATATCTCTTGACACCGAAAATACCTTTGACCAAGTTGAGTGGTCCTGTCTATTTAAGGTCCTACAGAAATGTAATATTGGAGATGGGTTCGTAAAATTGATCCAGCTTCTATATAGGAACCTCTGTGCGAGAATACTCACTAACCATTGTCGCCCCGATTTAAACTTTATAGAGGGACAAGGCAGGGTTGTGCGCTGTCGCCTCTGCTTTTTGCTCTAGCCATTGAACCTCTCGCTCAAGTGATCAGATCTCACGCAACAGTACACGGCTATGATACTAAAGATGCTCTAAATAAGATTTCTCTAAAAGCAGATGACATTCTCCTCTATTTAACGGAACCCCAATCTAGTATTCCAGCTATTCTTGATTTGATGAACCTGTTTATATATTTACCAATCTAGGAATTGTAGTTACCAAACAATACTCCTCTCTATTTAAAGAGAATTTCCCCTCTCTGATGCAAAAACTCAAGGCAGACATACAATTTTGGAGAAATCTCCCAATTTCCCTGCTCGGAAGAATTAATGCCATTAAAATGGTCTTCCTCCCACAACTGTTTTACCTATTCCAGAACATCCCGGTATTCATACCTAAGTCCTTTCATTAACAACTGGACTCAATTATCAATCCATTCATCTGGGATTATAAAATACACAGGATAGGTTAAAAAAAACCTCTCTAAGTTCAAGATGGAAGGAGGATTGCCTCTCCCAAATTGCATATTTTACTATTGGGCCGTTAACCTCCGTGCTGTTAAGTTCTGGCTGGATGGTGCACATCAGTCACCCAGCTGGCTTTAGTATGGAGTGTGAGGATTGCCACCCCTTCTCTATTGGTGCTGTGATGTTGTCCCCTTTCAATTTGGAGATGTCACTTATAGTAACAATCCTATTATACATAGCACAGTCTGTATCTGGAAGCAAATTAAGGTCCATTTTCACCTTAGACCAATATCATTCCTGCTCCCTAATGCGAGGAATCCCTCCTTTTGCCCCCTCTAAACTTGATTACACCTTTGAGCGATGGGGAGAGCTAGGGATCAATACCATAGGGGATCTAAACTCAGCAAAAAAGAAACGTCCCTTTCTCAGGACCCTGTCTTTCAAAGATCATTCGTAAAAATCCAAATAACTTCACAGATCTTCATTGTAAAGGGTTTAAACACTGTTTCCAATACGTGTTCAATGAACTATAAACAATTAATGAACATGCACTGTGGAACGGTCGTTAAGACACTAACAGCTTACAGACGGTAGGCAATTAAGGTCACAGTTATGAAAACTTAGGACACTAAAGAGGCCTTTCTACTGACTCTGAAAAACACCAAAAGAAAGATGCCCAGGTGTCAGAGTGGTGTGTGTAGATGAGTGGAAGGAATCAAGCGCAGGAACCAGGATGACTACAACCGTCTTTTATAGTAATGTTCAACACGTGAACAAAATAGTCGCCTACCCAACCGGGTGGCGCAAACCAATTACGCACAAAACACAGTGCGAAATACACATGAAAAGCGCACGCAGTGCGAACTCTCGGGACACGCCACAACGAGAGAAATAAACCATACAGAGGCAGTCTGACAACAAACAATCACGCATAACACCTGACCCAAACACACGAAACTAAATAGGGAAACAATTAAGACACAAATAAGGGACAGGTGTTATGAACAGACAAAACCAAACGAACATGAAACATAGAACGGTGGCAGCTAGTACTCCGGAGACGACGACCGCCGAAGCCTGCCCGAACAAGGAAGAGGAGCAGCCTCGGCCGAAACCGTGACAGTACCCCCCCCTTGACGCGCGGCTCCAGCCGTGCGCCGACCCGGAGCTCGGGGACGACCCGGACGACGCGGAGCAGGGCGCGCAGGATGACCCCGATGGAACTCGGTCAGTAGGGACTGGTCCAATATGTCCCTCCTTGGCACCCAGCACCGCTCCTCCGGACCGTACCCCTCCCACTCCACGAGATATTGAAGACCCCCCATCCGGCGTCTAGAATCCAGGATGGACCTCACGGTGTACGCCGGAGCCCCCTCGATGTCCAACGGGGGCGGAGGAGTCTCCTCAATCTCAAAGTCCTGGAGTGGACCAGCTACCACCGGCCTGAGGAGAGACACATGGAACGAGGGGTTAATGTTCTTGTAATCAATAGGTAGTTCTAACCTATAACTCACCTCGTTCAATCTCCTCAGGACTTTAAAGGGCCCCACAAACCGCCGACCCAGCTTCCGGCAGGGCAGGCGGAGGGGCAGGTTTCTGGTTGAGAGCCAGACTCGATCTCCAGGTGCGTACACTGGCCCCTCACTGCGGTGTAGGTCGGCGCTCGTCTTCTGTCGACGTATGGCACGCTGCAGATGGACGTGTGCAGCGTCCCACGTCTCCTCCGAGCGCCGCACCCACTCATCCACAGCGGGGGCCTCGATCTGGCTCTCATGCCATGGTGCCAGAACCGGCTGGTACCCTAATACACACTGAAAAGGGGTTAGTTGGGTGGAGGAGTGGCGAAGAGAGTTCTGTGCCATCTCGGCCCAGGGCACATATCTCGCCCACTCCTCCGGCCGGCCCTGACAGTATGACCTCAGAAACCTACCCACATCCTGGTTGACACGTTCAACCTGCCCATTACTCTCCGGGTGGTAACCCGAGGTAAGGCTTACCGAAACCCCCAACCGTTCCATAAATGCTCTCCACACTCTAGAGGTGAACTGGGGGCCTCGGTCAGACACTATATCCTCGGGTACCCCGTAATGCCGGAAGACATGGGTGAACAGAGCCTCTGCGGTCTGTAGGGCAGTGGGTAGACCCGGCATGGGAAGGAGACGACAGGCCTTAGAGAACCGATCCACAACGACCAGGATGGTAGTATTCCCCTGTGAGGGGGGAAGGTCGGTAACAAAATCCACCGAGAGGTGGGACCAGGGTCGTTGTGGAATAGGCAGGGGTTGTAACTTACCCCTGGGCAAATGTCTGGGCGCCTTACACTGGGCACACACCGAACAGGAGGAGACATAAATCCTCACATCCCTAGCTAACGTTGGCCACCAGTACTTCGTGCTAAGGCAGTGCACTGTCCGGCCGATACCCGGATGACCAGAGGAGGGGGACGTATGAGCCCAACAAATGAGGCGATCGCGTACCTCGAGCGGAACGTACGTCCGACCCACAGGACACTGTGGAGGACTCGGGTCGGTGCGTAACGCCCGCTCGATCTCACCATCAACCTCCCACACCACCGGAGCAACCAGACAAGACTCCGGTAGTATGGGCGTGGACTCAACTGACCTCTCCTCTGCGTCATACCGCCGAGACAGAGCATCTGCCTTCCCGTTCTGGGACCCAGGGATGTATGTGATTTTAAACACAAACCGGGCTAGAAACATAGTCCAGCGAGCCTGGCGAGGATTCAGTCTCCTAGCTGCCCGGATGTACTCCAGGTTACGATGGTCAGTTAGAATGAGGAAAGGGTGTTGAGCCCCCTCGAGCCAATGCCGCCACACCTTTAGGGCCTGTACCACGGCTAACAGCTCCCTGTCTCCTACGTCATAATTCCGCTCCGCCGGACTGAGCTTCTTAGAGTAAAACGCACAGGGACGGAGTTTAGGTGGAGTGCCAGAACGCTGGGAAAGAACGGCCCCTATCCCGGCCTCTGACGCGTCCACCTCTACTTGGAACGGTAAAGAGGGATCCGGATGCGCCAACACCGGCGCCGAGGTAAACAGGTCCTTCAGTCTCCCAAATGCCCTGTCCGCCTCAGCTGACCACCGCAAGCGCACCGGCCCCCCCTTTAACAGAGACGTTATGGGAGCTGCCACCTGTCCAAAACCCCGGATAAACCTCCGGTAATAATTCGCAAAACCCAAGAACCGTTGCACCTCCTTCACAGTGGTTGGGGTCTGCCAATTACGCACAGCTGACACCCGGTCTACCTCCATCTTCACCCCTGACGCAGATAACTGGTAACCCAGAAAGGAGACCGACTTCTGAAAAAACAGACATTTCTCTGCCTTGACATATAGGTCATGCTCCAACAGCCGCCTCAATACTCGGCGCACCAGGGCTACATGCTCAGCACGGGTAGGACTATACACCAGAATGTCGTCGATGTACACAACTACTCCCTGTCCCTGCATGTCCCGGAAAATCTCATCGACGAAGGATTGGAAGACTGAGGGAGCATTCATCAACCCATATGGCATGACTAGATACTCGTAGTGTCCGGAAGTCGTGCTAAACGCTGTCTTCCATTCATCGCCCTCTCTAATGCGCACCAAGTTATAAGCGCTCCTCAGATCCAATTTTGTAAAGAACTGCGCACCGTGCAGTGACTCCGTCATAGTCGCAATCAGAGGAAGTGGATAGCTGTACTTCACTGTGATCTGATTGAGACCGCGGTAATCAATACACGGGCGCAGACCTCCATCCTTTTTCTTCACAAAAAAGAAACTGGAGGAAGCGGGTGAAGTGGAGGCCCGTATGTATCCCTGTCTAAGAGACTCAGAGATGTACGTCTCCATAGCCTTTCTCTCCTCTTGAGACAAGGGATACACATGGCTCCGCGGGAGAGCTGCTCCTGACTGGAGATCTATCGCACAATCCCCCCGTCTATGAGGCGGCAGCTGCGCCGCCCTAGTCTTACTGAACGCCAGTGCCAAATCCTCATACTCGGGGGGAATCTGCAGTGCTGGCATTAGATTCGGACTCTCCACCGAGGTCGCCCCTATGGAAACACCCAGACACCGCCCCTCACATTGAGCAGACCACCCTTTAAGAGCTTTCTCTCGCCACATAATAGTAGGGTCATGAGTTATCAACCAGGGAAGACCCAGCACCACCGGATACGCAGGAGAGTCAATCAGATAGAGCTGAATTATCTCCTCATGACCCTCCTGCGCCATCATCTGAAGTGGTGCTGTGACCTCCCTAATCAACCCAGACCCTAACGGACGGCTATCTAGGGCATGGACGGGAAAAGGCTTATCCACTGGAAGGAGGGGAATCCCTAACTCTATACAGAACTGGCGATCTACAAAATTCCCAGCTGCGCCTGAATCTACCAGCGCCTTATGCTGGGAACGAGGTGCAACCTGTGGGAAACAAACAGGCAAGGTTAGGTGCACGACAGAAAGCTCTGGGTAAGCAGGGCGCCTACTCACCTGGGGGGACCCCCCAATGCGTGACCTGCCTTCTCCCTCCCCGGAGGACCCGCCCCAACACCTAGCCGCGGTGTGCCCTCCACGGCCACAGTTAGTGCAAGGGCCGGGTCCCCTCGGGCTCCTCCTCCTCCGTTCCCTAGCGCCAGCACCACCGAGCTCCATAGGACTCGGCTCGGAGGTGCTGGAGAGTGGAATGGGCGAACCCCCCACCCCGGGACGTCCACGGGTGGCGAGCAGGGTATCCAGCCGAATGGCCATGTCGACAAGCTGGTCGAAAGTCAACGAGGTGTCCCTGCACGCCAACTCTCGCTGGACGTCCTCCCGGAGGCTGCAGCGGAAGTGGTCGATATGGGCCCGCTCATTCCACCCTGCATCGGCCGCTAGGGTCCGAAACTCCAAGGCAAAGTCCTGGGCGCTCCTCATCCCCTGTCGGAGGTAGAATAGACGCTCCCCCGCCGCCTTCCCCTCTGGTGGATGGTCGAACACAGCACGGAAGCGGCGGGAGAACTCCGCATAGTTCGTGGTAGCGGCGTCCATTCTCCTCCACTCAGCGTTGGCCCACTCCAACGCCTTGCCGGTGAGACAGGAGATGAGGGCTGAGACGCTCTCGTGTCCCGAGGGCGCCGGGTGTACGGTGGCGAGGTAGAGCTCCACCTGCAGCAGGAAACCTTGACACCCGGCAGTGGAGCCGTCGTACGCCCTCGGGAGCGAGAGCCGAATCCCACTGGGTTCCGGAGATGAGACAGGAGGGCTGACCGATGGGGCTGGTTCGGTTCGTGGGGGTGTGGGAACCCCGCTGGTCTCCCATCGGTGCAGAGTATTCATCACCCCCTCCAGGGCATGACAGACCTGGTTGATGCGGTCCTCCTGACCACGAAGACGTTCAGCCATCTCGGCTGTTGGCGCGGTCGCTCCTGCTGATTCCATGGAGAGGATGCGTGATTCTGTCAGAGTGGTGTGTGTAGATGAGTGGAAGGAATCAAGCGCAGGAACCAGGATGACTACAACCGTCTTTTATAGTAATGTTCAACACGTGAACAAAATAGTCGCCTACCCAACCGGGTGGCGCAAACCAATTACGCACAAAACACAGTGCGAAATACACATGAAAAGCGCACGCAGTGCGAACTCTCGGGACACGCCACAACGAGAGAAATAAACCATACAGAGGCAGTCTGACAACAAACAATCACGCATAACACCTGACCCAAACACACGAAACTAAATAGGGAAACAATTAAGACACAAATAAGGGACAGGTGTTATGAACAGACAAAACCAAACGAACATGAAACATAGAACGGTGGCAGCTAGTACTCCGGAGACGATGACCGCCGAAGCCTGCCCGAACAAGGAAGAGGAGCAGCCTCGGCCGAAACCGTGACACCAGGGTCCCTGCTCATCTGCGTGAACGTGCCTTCGGCATGCTGCAAGGAGACATGAGGACTGCAGATGTGGCCAGGGCAATAAATTGCAATGTCCGTACTGTGAGACGCCTAAGACAGCGCTACAGGGAGACAGGATGGACAGCTGATCGTCCTCGCAGTGGCAGACCACGTGTAACAACACCTGCATAGGATCGGTACATCCGAACATCACACCTGCGGGACAACAACTGCCCGAGTTACACCAGGAACACACAATCCCTCCATCAGTGCTCAGACTGTCCGCAATAGGCTGAGAGAGGCTGGACTGAGGGCTTGTAGGCCTGTTGTAAGGCAGGTCCTCACCAGACATCACCGGCAACAACGTCGCCTATGGGCACAAACCCACCGTCGCTGAACCAGACAGGACTGGCAAAAAGTGCTCTTCACTGACGAGTCACGGTTTTGTCTCACCAGGGGTGATGGTCGGATTCACGTTTATCGTCGAAAGAATGAGCGTTACACCGAGGCCTGTACTCTGGAGCGGGATCAATTTGGAGGTGGAGAGTCCGTCATGGTCTGGGGCGGTGTGTCACAGCATCATCGGACTGAGCTTGTTGTCATTGCAGGCAATCTCAATGCTGTGCGTTACAGGGAAGACATCCTCCTCCCTCATGTGGTACCCTTCCTGCAGGCTCATTCTGACATGACCCTCCAGCATGACAATGCCACCAGCCATACTGCTCGTTCTGTGCGTGATTTCCTGCCATGGCCAGCGAAGAGCCCGTATCTCAATCCCATTGAGCACGTCTGGGACCTGTTGGATCGGAGGGTGAGGGCTAGGGCCATTCCCCCCAGAAATGTCTGGGAACTTGCAGGTGCCTTGGTGGAAGAGTGGGGTAACATCTCACAGCAAGAACTGGAGGAGATGCACTGCAGTACATAATGCAGCTGGTGGCCACACCAGATACTGACTGTTGCTTTTGATTTTGACCCCCCCCCCCCCCCCCCCCCCCCCTCCTTTGTTCAGGGTCACATTATTCAATTTCTGTTAGTCACATGTCTGTGGAACTTGTTCAGTTTATGTCTCAGTTGTTGAATCTTGTTATGTTCATACAAATATTTACACGTTAAGTTTGCTGAAAATAAATGCAGTTGACAGTGAGAGGACATTTCTTTTTTTGCTGAGTTTATATATAGAAGGGACCTTTGCCTCCCTTGATTTGCTGAGGGAAACCTATAATCTTCCCAGAAGTAACTTTTTCAGATACATACAGATTTGGAGACTGTTAGAAAACATTTTCCTACATTTGGAAATGCTAAACCTTCCATGCGGATGCATCAAAATGTGTCCCACCTCAGGCAAACTGATATCTCGTCTATATGAAGCTTTTCAATCTGTTAGCTTCTACAGATGCCATTAAGACAAAATGGGAGGAAGCGCTAGGGACTGGCATTTCTGTAGCAGACTGGAAAGACACCTGCTCCATTAACTCCTGACATCATCTCATACAAGTCAAGATGTTACACAGATTACACTATTCCAAACCGAAGCTGCATAGGATATTTCCTGATACCTCCCCTATGTTGATGGATGACGAAGAGGGGGTTGATGGAGGGATGGATATGGATTTTTTATATATAAATGGTTCTATTTTTTTATCCCACATTTTTTCTTTTTCTGATCTTTATTATCCACCTGTACAGTAGGTGGCGGAATGCACATATACATTGTTGTGAACGCCATTATCCCAAAGAAGAAGACAGAAGGAAGGAAGGAAGGAAGGAAGGAAGGAAGGAAGGAAGGAAGGAAGGAAGGAAGGAAGGAAGGAAGGAAGGAAGGAAGGAAGGAAGGAAGGAGAAGAAGAAGAAAGAAGAAAGAAGAAGAAGAAGAAAGAAGAACTCTCAGCATGTGAGACCAAAACAATGATGGCGAAGAGGAAAGCAGCAACAACAACAACAACAACAACAACAAGCACCGTGAGGACCGAGGGGATGGGAGAGAGATCAGCTGCCTTTTCAATATTACCTCATGACAGAAACCAAACAGATAAAGGAAAGAAATAGCCTTTTCCCTTCAGCAACCCGGTAAGCAAAGTGGATATTGGCAATGATTAGAAAGTCCATATTGTCCACGTCTGATTAGAAAGTCCATATTGTCCACGTCTGATTAGAAAGTCCATATTGTCCACGTCTGATTAGAAAGTCCATATTGTCCACGTCTGATTAGAAAGTCCATATTGTCCACGTCTGATTAGAAAGTCCATATTGTCCACGTCTGATTAGAAAGTCCATATTGTCCACGTCTGATTACAAAGTCCATATTGTCCACGTCTGATTAGAAAGTCCATATTGTCCACGTCTGATTAGAAAGTCCATATTGTCCACGTCTGATTAGAAAGTCCATATTGTCCACGTCTGATTAGAAAGTCCATATTGTCCACGTCTGATTAGAAAGTCCATATTGTCCACGTCTGATTAGAAAGTCCATATTGTCCACGTCTGATTAGAAAGTCCATATTGTCCACGTCTGCGCCTCCATCTCTTTTTTAGGTTTCTGCTCATAATAATGTGCACACTAATAAAGCAGATCGCTGTTTGCGCGTCTGCATTTTGTTTCCTACCACAACCGAGAAACGCAGGGCAGGATCAACTAGGGAGTCATGGTGTAATGTGAACACCCGCGTCCTGGGGTTTAGGATGGAAGGAATTAAAGATTTGGGACAAGGAAATCGGGAAATGTAAGCACGTCCAAGTTCTTTTATATTTTAGAAGTCGTGTGTGCCCAGCATTAGTGAGAGCTGGAGGGTGGGAGAGACAACTATTCTCAAGGGGGATATTTTCCACACACCTTCCCTTCCAGAACTCCCACTCAATCCAGCTCCTCCCTAAGGATACTGCCCATCTCCTGTCCGCTACGGGACCCTCCCATCATCCCACCCCTGGCGGTCCGTTGCCATTTGTCCACATCAAGGGAAAGTAGGAACTAAGGAATGACATGCTTCCCTAACACCGCTAATTGTGACAGATCTGTTTACACCTAGCTAGGCAAACAACATCTTAATCATAATCAAGTGGGGAGAGAGGAGCGTGGGAGGGGTGGAGGGAGATGGGGGCTTTCATGCTTTTCTCTTGGCCTAGGGAGACTGGAGGAAATGATGCGATCACACTGAGACATTTACCAGCTAATTAAGCCACAAAGTTATTCTACACAGAAGGTTAGATGGAGGACACCTGATACAGACAAAACTTCATGGCAGAAATTAGAAGTTTTCAATCAATCAAATGTATTTATAAAGACAATTTTACATCAGCAGATGTAGTGCTTATACAGAAACCTAAAACCCCACAGAGCAAGCAACACCAGAGACTCAATTCTTTGGAGGATGGACTTGTGGTAGGGAGAAAGGGAGGGAAATGTGGTACTTTGTCAATGTCTTACACTGGTTAATGCTCTGCAGGAAACACCAAGGTGAATCCGTTCTGTGTCTATTGGAGACTGAGAGACTCAAAAAGAGAGGGAATCCATCTTTATTCACACCACCGGGGATTTTCAGAGACGGATTAACATTTAATGGTGCCGCTGCTCGGAATGCAAAGCAAAAACGTTCAAGGTCCCAAATGAAGACAGAGAGGGCCTCTCACAAACATACACTTCAGTGGGACAATACGCCCAGCTCACACACACACTGATGAACTCTGAAGTGATGACAGATGCCCCTCTCAGATGAGCAGCTCTCTTTCTCTAGACTCCCGAGTGGCGCAGTGGTCTAAGGCACTGCATCACAGTGCTAACTGTGCCACTAGAGATCCTGGTTCGAGTCCAGGCTCTGTCGCAGCCGGCCGCGACAGAGCCGCCCATTGGCGCCGCACAATTGGTCCAGCGTCGTCCAAGGTAGGGGAGGGTTTGGCGGGCAGGGATGTGGGTTCGTTTCCCACGGGGGGCCAGTATTAAAAAAAAACTAAAAAAACATGTATGCATTCACTAACTGTAAGTCGCTCTGGATAAGAGCGTCTGCTAAATGACTAAAATGTAAATGTACGGAAGGGAATTCAGTCGCCAAAAGGACAAGATGGATGAATGTCTGTCTGTCATGAACGTTCATCCAGACTTGACAGAAAGATGCTCTATATTTCTAATGTGAAGAATACACTCTCTTCTCCTGGGCCTTAGACAAAATGTTTGGGTGTTTCTATTCTGGACTACAACAAAAGCCTGCCCATTACATGGTTCTCCAGGACCATGCTATAGGCAGGTAGACGACAGGACCATGCTATAGGCAGGTAGACGACAGGACCGTGCTATAGGCAGGTAGACGACAGGACCATGCTATAGGCAGGTAGACGACAGGACCGTGCTATAGGCAGGTAGACGACAGGACCGTGCTATAGGCAGGTAGACGACAGGACCGTGCTATAGGCAGGTAGACGACAGGACCGTGCTATAGGCAGGTAGACGACAGGACCGTGCTATAGGCAGGTAGACGACAGGACCGTGCTATAGGCAGGTAGACGACAGGACCGTGCTATAGGCAGGTAGACGACAGGACCGTGCTATAGGCAGGTAGACGACAGGACCGTGCTATAGGCAGGTAGACGACAGGACCGTGCTATAGGCAGGTAGACGACAGGACCGTGCTATAGGCAGGTAGACGACAGGACCGTGCTATAGGCAGGTAGACGACAGGACCGTGCTATAGGCAGGTAGACGACAGGACCGTGCTATAGGCAGGTAGACGACAGGACCGTGCTATAGGCAGGTAGACGACAGGACCGTGCTATAGGCAGGTAGACGACAGGACCGTGCTATAGGCAGGTAGACGACAGGACCGTGCTATAGGCAGGTAGACGACAGGACCATGCTATAGGCAGGTAGACGACACTTCAACGCCCTCTATTGACCATTAATGATATAGCACGTGGGGTTGTCTGTCAATCTCAACATACATTTATTTTTGTAACACCAAGCAACAGTAGCTATTTGATATGTATAAAGCCAAGCGACAGCTCCTCTGTAAAGTTGTAACAGCCTTGTTAGTATCATTGCATGAGAATGAGGGATTATGAAAGATCCCTGCTCATAAATAATAAATAACCAGGCCAATATTTTCTATTTCCATGAGAATCCATTAAGATCTTTATGAAAAGTTAACTTAACAAACTCTCTCTCACACACACACACACACACACACACACACACACACACACACACACACACACACACACACACACACACACTCCCTTTCAGGCTGCTCTATCCCTCTCTCCCTGCCTCTTTCCCATCTCTATCTCCCCCTCTCTCACCCTCCCCACTCCCTCTTTCTCCATCTATACTCCCCCCCCCCCCTCCCCTCCCCCTCTCTCTACATGACATCGGTCCGCTATTTCAGTGCTTCTCTTCTGCTTCTCTTCTGTCACCATTAACCGCACAGCAGCAGAAGAGCGCGTCCCCAGCCAGGTCCTCAGGGCGGTACAGTCACAATGACTATTCATAAGGACTAGGCCCTTAACCTAGATAAAAACCACGGTGGAGAAAAACAAACAGTCATCTGTCTACCCACTCCAAGTTTTGCAGAGTTGTCTGGATATAGAGTAACGGGTAATGACCTCAGGGAGGTAGCAGAATTGGGAAAACAGACAGATGAGCAGGGATGTGGTCACTGACTCATTTCAGGGGCTTCGGACCTTGGATTAACCCAGTTATAATGTGGATTACATTTCTTTCCAAAAAATGGTTTACACGTCACTTGAACCCAAAAAAAAAATATATGATGACATTAAATTATTAGTGAAAAACTGATTGGAATTGCAAAAAAGTCATCAACCAAAACAGCATGGTCACAAAATGGTTTCCCTAAGAAATCGAACAGTAATGACAAGGTACAACCTTTGACAAGGTACAATCTGTACAGGTGTTTAAGGGGTGCTTTTATACATTGTACATGTTCTCCATAAATTAGGGTCCCCTAGGAAAGGTCCCTACCCCGTCACACAATGTAATATATTGCATCAGTTAAATTTATCTGCGCTGATCTTTCACCAATGAGATAAGACAGGATGATCATTTTGTCTTCATCTTTTGTCTTTGTGATGAGGATGTTGGTGGGTGGCTGTCCCCGCTGCTAAACTCTCCTTCTCAGATCATGTTAGTGTTTAAAGAGAACACAGCTACAAAAGTACAGTACATTGGTGAAGACATTTTAATGAGAAGAAACTAAAACTATCTTCTAAGGCGTCTTCCTCTTTGCATTTGGCCCCAGTACAGATAAAGAGCAGCGATGGATCCTGGATTGTACGAAACAGGCAGCCCAAATCTGATTTTTCGCCAGTAATTGGTCTTCTGACCAAACAGATCAGATCTTCCGTCAATAATTGGTTAGTGCTGTTTCGTATAACCTTCTCAGGCAATGAAAGAATCATCCAGTCATTATCTGGGTCAATGCATTTGGAATTCTCCTTCAGCTCATTGCTAATAGTTTTGCAAAATACCAGATTACTGAATGTCAGTTTGCATTTTTCTCCTCTAATTCTATAATTAAAGGTCCAATGCAGCTGTTTTTTTTATCTCAATATCAAATGATTTCTGGGTAACAATTAGGTACCTTACAAAAATAGCTTCATAGCAAAGACCAATTTCTCAAGCAAGAATTTTGCTAGGACTGTTTGGGAGCGGTCAGAGTAGGGAGGGGAAAACTGAAAACTAGCTGGCAGAAAAGTTTGGAACTCTCTTTCTTATTGGTCTATTAACTAATTTACTGCATGGTGATGTCACCAGGCAGGCCAAAACTCCATCCCACCAAAACAGGCTGAAATTTCAGGCGGTATTTCAAACAGCTCTTACACTTCTAAAAGGGCATTATCATAATTTTCACAATTTTACAGTATTATTCCAACCTCATAGTGTGGAAATATATATAAAACACAGGAAAATCAAAATGTTTGACTGCACTGGGCCTTTAATTGATTGACGCTGAGATTGTGTAAGACATGCTACTCTGAAGCCATAGACTGATACAGTACATCTTCATTAAGTTCAAAGAGGTGTGACAGGACACCATCCTGGGATCATCAGACGACAACAGAGAGAGTCATGCTCCATATCAGGCCTGTGAAAGTTAATTCTTAAAAGTCTAAGCTGACATATGGATTTGTTTTAAGAAGGTCATACCATGGATCATTTAGCTACTTGATTTTGAATTTTAGGACCCCTTTAGGTATATAAAAAAAAAGTTACAATTATTTGATAAAATATTAAATTTGGCCTTTACTACTATAGCCCATTGATACACATTGAATAACACATTCATAAATGGCAAAAGGAGACAGTCAATAAATAAATCATAAGGAATAAGGTTTAGAAGTGTCTGTCCTATATCTAGTAGATATAAGAAAGCTCAGGAAATATTTTTTGGAAACATATTTAACCTCTTATTTTTGTTGCCACCAAACTACCTCCATACTTCCATTCATTTGTATGGGTTACCTTTAGACAAGTCATGTGACACTTGTGGGGGGTCGTAGAGCAAACGGTTCAGACGCTACATACGTTTTCGTGATGAGAACGATTTTCGGGACGTCTACTGGTCTGACAAACAGCGCTGTAGCTCTGCCACTTTCCACCGCAGGTACGGAAGGCCGACATAGGCTGATGCGGGGAATTGAGACGCAGCCCATGCAAAAAAAAAAACATATCTCTAGCTTAAATTTGACACATTTTGATGGGGATTCTTTTATTATGTTACTTAGATTGACGCACCAGTGCATCAATAGAATCTAGGGTCTTTTACTGAGGAATCTGTAAGGGCCACACACCGCCGCTCCTCGATTCCATCTGCTCCGCTTTGTGCAAATTAATAATCTGGTGCTTCCCTTTAATTGGGCACGCTTATCAAACATCTGTACAGGTGGAGCAGCGAGGAGCGAGAAGTGGTGGAAATCAATTGGCTCCGCCTCATCAGATGTGGCTGAGAGAGAGAGAGAGAGAGAGAGAGAGAGAGAGAGAGAGAGAGAAATAAAAGGGGTAGATAGAAAGACTACTGAGCATGATCTGAGGCCGATTTGTTCCCTCACACGTGGCACAAATCCTGTGATGTTTCTTATTTTTTTCAGGTCCATTCCCTAACGAGATGTGGAATAAACATAATCATGCCCGTTTGATCCACCAGGGGGATTTATTCGCTCGGGACACACAGTGACAAAACGCACCAAGTCCCAAATACATTGTCATTGGAAAGGCAGACATTGGTATTCATTCAGCTTGTCAATCATCACAGGAAAGGGGTAAAAAGGAGGCCTACGCAGAACAGTGATGCAAAGTGAAGGGACTTTCAACAACCTAATGATAGCAGTAGCGTAGAGCTATAATTTGAGAGATTCCACAGGAGATACACTATATATATACAAAAGTATGTGGACACCCCTTCAAATGAGTGGATTCGTCTAGTTCAGCCACACCCGTTGCTGACAGGTGTATAAAATACAGCACACCGCCATGCGATCTCCATAGACAAACATTGGCAGTAGACTGGCTTTACTGAAGAGCTCAGTGACTTTCAACGTGGCACCGTCATTGGATGCCACCTTTCCAACAAGTCAGTTTGTCAAATTTCTGCCATGCTTAAACTGCCCCGGTCAACTGTAAGTGCTGTTATTGTGAATTATACAATCCGGAATGCTGATTGGTTAAGACCGCATTCCAGCTGGTGTCTATTCCACAAGTTACCACCGGCTAAATCTATGATGTTAAAATGCCTATTTACTCTGTTCCATCTGACTTTGCAATCCACCGTCTCATCAGCCCAGCCAGGCAATTTATAAACTTGATCTCCACTATAAAAAGCATCTAGACATTATCTCACATTTCTTTTAGACTAACATTTCGTTTTCAACAGCGGAGATTTGTGTAAACCTTGCTGTCTGTCTCTCCGACATTTGCAACATTGTTTCAATATTCAAATTCGATCTCCAACTGTGCCATAGCAATTAACGTGTCGGGAGTCGGGATGAGACAGACAGGCAGACAGCTTTTCTCAGCCAGTCGAAATCATGAATCAGCATAATTTGTATGTGTATATATACAAAAAATATCAATAGAAAACAGGTAAAATGTAACTAAGTGCAGCTAGTTTGCAGTCTTTCCAGCTTCAGTTTGAAGTGATTGTGTTAGCTGTGTTGTTGGCTAACTCCTCTGAACAACAGTGTTCTGACGAGAGAATACATTTTCTATGCCAGGCGAAATCACGCATCATTAGCTCATTGTTATGGATGTATCCAAATAAATGTCACTAGAAAACAGCTTAAACAAATGCAAATGCAGCTATTTTGCTGTTATTCTGGTTGCACTGTTTGACGTGACTGTAAGTTAGCCGTAGTTGGCTAGCTAGCAAGCAAGGGATAAGAATGTTGCCAGCCAGTATGGCAATAGAACATTTAGAACCAACAACTGGGTTGCGTCCATAGATACAAAACAAAAAGGCTGAACGACTGGGTCTCGTCTCTGGCAAATGAAACGGTAGAACTAACGACCAGCCAGCTTAGGTAGCAACCCTAGATTTGTGCCGGGACTATATTTTGTGGAAGGATGAAATAGTATGAATAAATTCATCAAAATAACAAAATATGTTAATCATTATTTGAATATGTTGGTAACCCATTGTATAAAAGGGATAATGCCCTCGAAGCCGGTGTTCGGAGGATATATTGGCATGGTTTGCCGGCCCTCAACTTTGTCTCGGGCCTAACAACACACGTGCCAATATATCCTCCAAACACAAGCTTCTCGGGCATTATCACTTAAGTGGAAACGTCTAGGAGAAACAACGGCTCAGCCACAAAGTGGTAGACCACACAAGCTCACAGAACGGGACCGCCGAGTGCTGAAGCGCATAGCGTGAAAAAATCGTCTGTCCTCGGTTGCAACATTCACTACCGAGTTCCAAACTGCCTCTGGAAGCAACGTCAACAGAAGAACGTTTCGTCGGGAACTTCATGAAATAGGTTTTCATGGCCTAGCAGCAGCACACAAGCCTAAGATCACCATGCGCTATGCCTAGCGTCAGCTGGAGTTGTGTAAAGCTCGCTGCCATTGGACTCTGGAGCAGTGGTAATGCGTTTTCTGGAGTGATGAATCCCGCTTCACCATCTGGCAGTACGACAAACGAATCTGGGTTTGGCGGATGCCAGGAGAACGCTACCTGCCCCAATGCATAGTGGCAACTGTAAAGTTTGGTGGAGGAGGAATAATGGTCTGGGGCTGTTTTTCATGGTTCGGGCTAGGCCCCTTAGTTCCAGTGAAGATCAATGTTAACGCTACAGCATACAATGACATTCTAGACGATTCTTTGCTTCCATCTTTGTGGCAACAGTTTGGGGAAGGCCCATACAGAAATGGTTTGTCGAGATCGGTGTGGAAGAACTTGACTGGCATGCACAGAGTCCTGACCTCAACCCCATCGAACACCTTTGGGATGAATTGGAACGCCGACTGCGAGCCAGGCCTAATCGCCCAACATCAGTGCCCGACCTCACTGATGCTTGTGGCTGAATGGAAGCAAGTCCCCACAGCAATGTTCCAACATCTAGTGGAAAGCCTTCCCAGAATAGTGGAGGCTGTTATAGCAGCAAAGGGGGGACCAACTCCTTATTAATGCCCATGATTTTGGAATGAGATGTTGGACAAGCAGGTGTCCACATACCTTTGGATATCATTTTCATTTTCTTCAGATAGACATTTGGATGGTAAAAACATCTAAGATTAGCTCAGACATTCTAAAAAAATTGAAACAACATTTTATAAGCCCTCAAACAATATTATTGTGTAAATGTCACCAGAACATTATCATTTTGCTTGACTTACTGTACAGCAGGGTTGGGGTTAATTCAATTTAAATTCCAGTCAATTCAGAAAGTAAACATAATTCCAATTCCAAATTTTCCTAAATGAAAAACATTGAACAAATTTAAATTAGAACTTAAAATGTACTTCCTGAATTGACTGTTATTGAAATGTTATTGACCCCAACCCTGCTGCACAGCGTCATCTCATTCACAAAGAGAGAGAGAGAGTTAGTGTTATAAGGCTATGGTATTTTTCTTCAAAGGTTGTTCAATTCCCCCCCTCTCCCCTACAACCTTCTGTTTGACATACCGCCCGTCTGGCATATAATGAATGAAATGAAGGACATGCACAAATGTTGCAAGGGTAAAACCACATTATCCACAGTGTCTCTGAGCTGCCTTTTCCATTTGACAAGCGCCAGAATGAATGGACTATCTTGACGGCCAGACAGACTCTGAAGGCCACTTGTCATAACCCTGGTTTTTGTGCTAGAATTGTGCATCAGACGGACAATACAATTTCAGTCTACTTCTGAGAAAATTTCTCTCTCCGAGCTGCTCCTGTGAAGCGAAGGAAAGGCTTTGAGGTTTTTCAACTGAGATTAAAATTGCCTGGAGGGGGTTTCATACTAGTTGTATAAAATGATGGCAAGCTTCCATGGTTTGTTAAATGTAACGAGACGTACTGAGTTCTGTGTGAAATGTAACCTCCATGGTTTGTTAAATGTAACGAGACGTAGAGTTGTGTGAAATGCAACCTCTGGCGATTCCCTGGGAATAAAACATTGCCATCCAAATAAAAATTCAAGAGGAAAAGGGTGGTGTCATATTTGTAAGAGGAATTATGCTATGATATCTCATCATAGCTTCAGGTCAACAAACTGATCATCATTACTAGGCGCATTGTTGGTCACCACCATTCAAAGTGTGTTGCATTATGGGGATAAAAATTGTCCGACTTGCACTTACCTGTCGACTACATTAACTTTACAATGACCATAACCACGTTTCCATCAAATGTTTTTATGCAAGTAAAGTCATACCATATCAAAAAAAAATCACGACAACTGTGATGGAAACAGATCATTTGTCCGTTCGACATGGTGGGATCTTTTTGTGTCTGTAAAATTAATTATGCGAGAAATGGCGGTGGAAACGCCTTTATGCACAAATATTGATATAATAACCATCATATCGAAGTAAACTTGGAGTCACGCGATGATAAGGTGTGTGGTCCTCCTCCCATTACCACTCAGGTTATTAGGCTACAGATGAAATAACTTATGATGGACTTCTCAGGGTGGTGAAAGTGCACGGTGATCTTGATGCTCCTTTCCAATACATATCGAGGGTCTTATTCTAGTGACATGATCGATGCTTGACTACCGTTTGACAAATACAAATATTCTCGCTCTTCGGCTATCCATCAGTGGAGGCTCCTGAGGGGAGGAAGGCTCATATACAGTGGGGAAAAAAAGTATTTAGTCAGCCACCAATTGTGCATGTTCTCCCACTTAAAAAGATGAGAGAGGCCTGTAATTTTCATCATAGGTACACGTCAACTATGACAGACAAATTGAGGATTTTTAATGAATTTATTTGCAACTTATGGTGGAAAATAAGTATTTGGTCAATAACAAAAGTTAAATGCAACATGCAACAATTTCAAAGATTTTACTGAGTTACAGTTCATATAAGGACATCAGTCAATTGAAATAAATTCATCAGGCCCTAATCTATGGATTTCACATGACTGGGAATATAGATATGCATCTGTTGGTTACATATACTTATTTTTTTTTAAGTCAGTATCTGGTGTGACCACCATTTGCCACATGCAGAGCGACACATCTCCTCCGCATAGAGTTGATCAGGCTGTTGATTGTAGCTTGTGGAATGTTGTCCCACTCCTCTTCAATAGCTGTGCGAAGTTGCTGGATATTGGCGGGAACTGGAACACGCTGTTGTACACGTCGATCCAGAGCATCCCAACATGCCCAATCTGTGACATGTCTGTTGTATATGTAGGCCATGGAAGAACTGGGACATGTTCAGCTTCCAGGAATTGTGTACATGGGGCTGTGCATTATCATGCTGAAACATGAGGTAATGGCGGCGGATGAATGGCACGACAATGGGCTTCAGGATCTCGTCATGGTATCTCTGTGCATTCAAATTGCCATCGATAAAATGCAATTGTGTTCGTTGTCCGTAGCTTATGCGTGCCCATACCATAACCCCACCGCCACCATGGGGCGTTGACATCAGCAAACCGCTTGCCCACACAATGCCACACACACTGTCTGCCATCTGCCCGGTAGTGTTGACACTGGGATTCATCCGTGAAGAGCACACTTCTCCAGTGTGCCAGTGGCCATCGAAGGTGAGCATTTGCCCAATGAAGTCGGTTACGATGCCAAACTGCAGTCAGGTCAAGATCCTGGTTAGGACGATGAGCTTCCTGAGACGGTTTCTGACAGTTTGTGCAGAAATTCTTCAGTTGTGCAAACCCACAGTTTCATCAGCTGTCCGGGTGGGTGGTCTCAGATGATCCTGCAGGTGAAGAAGGCAGATGTGCATGTCCTGGGCTGACGTGGTTACACGTGGTCTACTGTTGTGAGGGCAGTTGGACGTACTGCCAAATTCTCTAAAACGACGTTGGATGAGGCTTATTCTGGTGGACATTCCTGCAGTCTGCATGCCAAATGCACGCTCCCGCAAAACTTGAGACATCTGTGGCATTGTGTTTTGTGACAAAACTGCACATTTTAAGGGTGGCCTTTTATTGTCCCCAGCACAAGGTGCACCTGAGTAATGATCATGCTGTTTAATCCGCTTCTTGATATGCCACACCTGTCAGGTGGATGGATTATCTTGGCAAAGGAGAATTGCTCACTAACAGGGATGAAAACAAATTTGTGCACAAAATAAGAGAAATAAGCTTGGAAATTGTCTGGGATCTTTTATTTTAGCTCATGAAACAACAATTTAAATATTGCGTTTATACAGTGCATTCGGAAAGTATTCCGATCCCTTGACTTTTTCCACATTTTGTTACGTTACAGCCTTATTCTAAAATTGATTAAATTGTTTTTTCCCCCTCATCAAATCTACACACATTACCCCATAATGACAAAGCAAATTGTTTTTTTTTTTTTTTTTGAATATTCCCAAATGTATTCAAAATAAAAAACGTACAGTGGGGAGAACAAGTATTTGATACACTGCCGATTTTGCAGGTTTTCCTACTTACAAAGCATGTAGAGCTCTGTAATTTTTATCATAGGTACACTTCAACTGTGAGAGATGGAATCTAAAACAAAAACCCAGAAAATCACATTGTATGATTTTTAAGTATTTAATTTGCATTTTATTGCATGACATAAGTATTTGATACATCAGAAAAGCAGAACTTAATATTTGGTACAGAAACCTTTGTTTGCAATTACAGAGATCATATGTTTCCTGTAGGTCTTGACCAGGTTTGCACACACTGCAGCAGGGATTTTGGCCCACTCCTCCATACAGACCTTCTCCAGATCCTTCAGGTTTCGAGGCTGTCGCTGGGCAATACGGACTTTCAGCTCCCTCCAAAGATGTTCTATTGGGTTCAGGTCTGGAGACTGGCTAGGCCACTCCAGGACATTGAGATGCTTCTTACGGAGCCACTCCTTAGTTGCCCTGGCTGTGTGTTTCGGGTCGTTGTCATGCTGGAAGACCCAGCCACGACCCATCTTCAATGCTCTTACTGAGGGAAGGAGGTTGTTGACCAAGATCTCGCGATACATGGCCCCATCCATCCTCCCCTCAATACGGTGCAGTCGTCCTGTCCCCTTTGCAGAAAAGCATCCCCAAAGAATGATGTTTCCACCTCCATGCTTCACGGTTGGGATGGTGTTCTTGGGGTTGTACTCATCCTTCTTCTTCCTCCAAACACGGCGAGTGGAGTTTAGACCAAAAAGCTCTATTTTTGTCTCATCAGACCACATGACCTTCTCCCATTCCTCCTCTGGATCATCCAGATGGTCATTGGCAAACTTCAAACGGGCCTGGACATGCGCTGGCTTGAGCAGGGGGACCTTGCGTGCCCTGCAGGATTTTAATCCATGACGGCGTAGTGTGTTACTAATGGTTTTCTTTGAGACTGTGGTCCCAGCTCTCTTCAGGTCATTGACCAGGTCCTGCCGTGTAGTTCTGGGCTGATCCCTCACCTTCCTCATGATCATTGATGCCCCATGAGGTGAGATCTTGCATGGAGCCCCAGACCGAGGGTGATTGACCGTCATCTTGAACTTCTTCCATTTTCTAATAATTGCGCCAACAGTTGTTGCCTTCTCACCAAGCTGCTTGCCTATTGTCCTGTAGCCCATCCCAGCCTTGTGCAGGTCTACAATTGTATCCCTGATGTCCTTACACAGCTCTCTGGTCTTGGCCATTGTGGAGAGGTTTGAGTCTGTTTGATTGAGTGTGTGGACAGGTGTCTTTTATACAGGTAACAAGTTCAAACAGGTGCAGTTAATACAGGTAATGAGTGGAGAACAGGAGGGCTTCTTAAAGAAAAACTAACAGGTCTGTGGGAGCCGGAATTCTTACTGGTTGGTAGGTGATCAAATACTTAAAATGCAAATTAATTACTTAAAAATCATACAATGTGATTTTCTGGATTTTTGTTTTAGATTCCGTCTCTCACAGTTGAAGTGTACCTATGATAAAAATTACAGACCTCTACATGCTTTGTAAGTAGGAAAACCTGCAAAATCGGCAGTGTATCAAATACTTGTTCTCCCCACTGTAAATATCACAAGTATTCAGACCCTTTACTCAGTACTTTGTTGAAGCACTTTTGGCAGCGATTACAGCCTCGAGTCTTCTTGGGTATGACGCTACAAGCTTGGCACACCTTTATTTGGGGAGTTTCTCCCATTCTTCTTTGCAGATCCTCTCAAGCTCTGTCAGGTTGGATGGGGAGTGTCACTGCATAGATATTATCAGGCCTCTCCAGAGATATTCGATCAGGTTCAAGGCAGGGCCACTCAAGGACATTAAGAGACTTGTACTCCTGCGTTGTCTTGGCTGTGTGCTTTGGGTCGTTGTCCTGTTGGAAGGTGAACCTTCGCCCCAGTCTGAGGTCCTGAGCACTCTGGAGCAGGTTTTCATCAAGGATCTGTCTGTACTTTGCCCCGTTCATCTTTCCCTCGATCCTGACAAGTCTCCCAGTCCCTGCTGCTGAAAAACATCGCCACAGCATGATGCTGCCACCACCATGCTTCACCGTAGGGCTGGTGCCAGATTTCCTCCAGACGTGACGCTTGGCATTCAGGCCAAAGAGTTCAATCTTGGATTCATCAGACTAGAGAATCTTATTTCTCATGATCTGAGTCTTTAAGGTGCCTTCTGGCAAACTCCAAGCGGGCTGTCATGTGTTTTACTGAGGAGTGGTTTCCGTCTGGCCACTCTACCATAAAGGCCTGATTGGTGGAGTGCTGCAGAGATGGTTGTCCTTCTTGAAGATTCTCCCATCTCCACAGAGGAACTCTGGAGCTCTGTCAGAGTGACCATCGGGTTCTTGGTCACCTGCCTGACCAAGGTCCTTCTCCCCCGATTGCTCAGTTTGGCCGGGCGGCCAGCTCTAGGAAGAGTCTTGGTGGTTCTAAACTTGGTGGTTCCAAACCTCAATGCTGCAGAACTTTTTTTTGGTACCCTTCCCCAGATCTGTGCCTCGACACAATTCTGTCTCGGAGCTCTACGGACAATTCCTTCGACCTCATGGCTTGGTTTTTGCTCTGACATGCACTGTCAACTGTGGGACCTTATAGATAGGTGTGTGTCTTGTTTTGTATACTTTGTAGTAAATAATAAAATGCAATACGACAGGATCTTTATAAACGTAGCTCTTTATTAACTAGCTATAACTGGCATGTTCATGTGTCTCCGGCCATGATAATCTTAAAATGACCTCACCACCTGGGTGGTCTTAACCAATCATAGCGCAGTATGATACGACGGTAGAATGCATCCAATTACAATTCAGTATGCTGACACATATGAACATTATAGTGTGTGCCTTTCCAAATTATGTCCAATCAATTGAATTTACCACAGTTGGACTCCAATCAAGTTGTAGAAACATCAAGGATGATCAATGGAAACAGGATGCACCGAGATCAATTTCGAGTCTCATAGCAAAGGGTCTGAATACTTATGTAAATAAGATATTTAAAAAAATTAAATTAAAATAATAATTTGCCAAAATTTCTAAAAACTTTTTTAACTTTTTCATTATGGGGTATTGTATGTAGATTGATGAGGAAATGTTTTTATTTAATCCATTTTAGAATAAGGCTGTAACGTAAGAAAATGTGGAGAAAGGGAAGGGGTCTGAATACTTTCCGAATGCACTATATTTTTGTTCAGTATATTATAGTGGTTGGAATGGAGCGAATGGAATGGCATCAAACACATGGAAACCATGTGTTTGATACCATTCCACCTACTCCGCTCCAGCCATTACCACAAGCCCGTCCTCCCCAATTTAGGTGCCAACAACCTCCTGTGCTATCCATAATAATCTCATCATGTAGACTAGCCTACCCACACTGTATCTGCCAGCTGTTGGCTACAGCTCACATGCCACGACCATAGTAGGCACATTTGCTATTTAACGCAACAGTTTGTGACAAAACACATTGCACTTCAGATTTTTACTTGGTACATGAAAACAAAACAAAAATACATTTTGTGTGCACTGTCATCACGCAGTGATTTTATCCACAACAAGTCAGTTTGGTGGAAACTCACCACTAGTGGAAAAATTCACATATTTTCTTAATGCTGTTTAAAAAATATATATATTTGCATGAAAATCTGTCCCAATTGGATGGAAACCTAGTTAATGTGATCAAAGGTCATGAAGTTTTGACTGCAGCCAAAGATTATAGAAATACTGACAAGATACTTGTCTCTTCGCCCTAACAACGGGAGTCATTGTCCACAAAGTGGCACAGATGGCTGTCTAGCTCCCGCCTATCCTTTCTTTGGATTGGTGGATGCATCTCATTATTGTAATCCTTTTTTAAATACTCGATGAGGGTTGTTGATGTCAACTGCCTGTATTCAATGGAGAGAGATGCTATGCTACTTGCCTCATGCCTCATGCCATGAACATGCATAGCCATTTCGAGACAACTCTGATACAAAGTGTTTTTTCTCAAAATTGCCGGGATGTCACGTGTCCTACTTATATCAGTATACTCGTAACAACTTAAGCATTATGAAACATATATTCGGTCAAATAAACCTCACGTAGCAAATAAGCCATTCATTTTTTGTTGTTGACCAAATTCGACACTTTCATTGACCTCCATTCAAAAACTCCTTGCTTGGTGGGCGAAACAAAACAAAAACGTCACCTGCTGTAGGGAGACAGATTTTCAGCCGAATTGCTGCAGTCTACTTCCGTTTTCTGCACTTGCTCCTCACCAGCTGCAACTTGCAACCATCGCTTGCATTGTGGGAGGCACTATTTGTAAACCAATCATTAGTGTTTTTGTTTGACCCACGCGAACTGGACTGAAGATGTGACTGAAACAGGAAGCAACTTTGCCGCGATTCATATAGTTGATATGTACAAATGAACGTGATATTTAAGGCTCTCTCCCCCCCAACCGATAGTACAATGTACATACATAACTAGTTTGTGGGTGTGTGATATGGGGGTTGGATACATGTTTATTTCAACATTACAAAGAATAACGATTATAAACAATGGCAACACTACCATGTTGCACTGAGCCCTGCAGTTATAACACCACATTAGTGTCCCACTTTCGGCTCTTGCAGATGCACCTACCCGACTTCACACCTCGGCTTTCGTCTGCAGTAGGTTGCTTCAGCCTTAAAGGCTACATGGTCAATCTGACGTCTGCAGTGGCCATCCACAATTTACTGCGATATGGCCTCTGGAGAAGTCTGGGCAAGTATACTTATTGAGCTTCATTGAGCAGAGCTGCTAAGAAGGAAGTGAGTTTGTGTTTATAGTGGACCTCCCGCCCCCACCTACCGTCAACCAATCATGTCAATGCGGAACTATACCGGAGCTATATGGGAGCCCTCGCATTGTTAAATCATTTGGGTTGCGCGTGGCGATGGGGTATGGAGCTCAATTTAGTCTCTGCGTGCCTCCGAAGGCGCCGCAATTGCGTCACACCCTCCATACCCTATGACCACATTTTCGGATCAAGCATAAATTGGCTTTTACCACTCAATCATTTACATTTACATTTTAGTCATTTAGCAGACGCTCTTATCCAGAGCGACTTACAGGAGCAATTAGGGTTAAGTGCCTTGCTTAAGGGCACATCGACAGATTTTTCACCTAGTCGGCTCGGGGATTAGAACCAGCAACCTTTCGGTTACTGGCACAACGCTCTTACCCACTAAGCTACCTGCCGCCCCAATCATCATCATATCTATCCATTCATTAATTCTGCCATTCAAAAGAACTAAAACATAACATGGTGATGACAGATGGGTTTGGTTATGATACAACACTGTTAAAAAGTTACAAAAGCGGGATAACCTTCAGTTTACAGACGGCACAAATTCTGTCCTTGGACCAGCCTTGGTCACGTGCCCAGTTTTCGACCTTTATGGTCACCTCAACCAAACGACAGGAAGACGTCATACTCTATAACATCATTGATTGGACGCGACTACTAGGTGTATCTCTTTCTGATTGGTGATTGGCTCAACGCTCGTGCCACTGGGGTACTCTGCTCCTTCGGCGTGTGTTATCAGTGAAAATGGCGAGCTGGTGTGTCCGAGCTGTGAAACAGAGCTACTCAGTTGTAGCATCTCCTTCATTAATAAGGTAATAAATTACGAGTGTACATGTTAATATGTTTGTTGAGAGCATTGTCTGTAACGTCGTCGTTAGTAAAGTAGCTTGTGCCATTTGCCATCACCCTTGGCCGGGTGCTAACTAGCTGGGTAACGTCGACCTATCATGCTGCTTTCGTAATGGGTTTGTTCAATAGCACATTTCTGATAGGAAAGCTAATTGAATGAAATGTTAGAACATGGGATTCTGCTATAAAGCTTGTTGGAAACTGTTAGCCTAGCAGCTAATCCAATGCTAACGCAGCTAACTTTAACTAGTTAGCAACAGTACCTCACGTTTTAACGTTACGCTATTTTGGGTGGTGTAGTTTGGTGGCACGCTATAGCAAAGTCGGTTGGCTTCGCTACTAAAATGCCACAATGTAGTTTACCTGTATATTGGCCAAGTAGAGATTGTAATCAGAGAGACTCGCCAAGTGGGAGATGACATAACCTGAAAGATGCCAAGGGGGAGGAAACGTTTTAATGGCACGTGCCACCAATTATCGCCTTGCCTGATTACTTTTTATATTTACAGTAGTTACAATGTATGTACCATACACCATTACCTCTTAGCTCCGGGAGATCTGTACACATTGGCGTCACCGAAGGCAAATCTGTAATCCGAAATGCCTTACCTGTCGGTACGGGCTATATGTGTGCACTGTTGTAAAACAAATAAACGTTGAAATACACATTTTCCGAAGTTTCACTCCATAGTTCACTCTACCCACATGTACATATTACTTCAACTATCCGGTGCCCCCCCACATTGACTCTGCACCGGTACCCCACTGTATATATAGCCTCCCTACTGTTATTTTATTTTACTTCTGCTCTTTTTTTCTCAAAACTTTTTTGTTTTATTCAACTTTTTTATTAAAAATAAATGCACTGTAGGGTTAAGGGCTGTAAGCATTTCACTGTAATGTCTGCACCTGTTGTATTCGGCGCATGTGGCCAATACAATTTCATTTGATTTAGTTGCCACACGAGATTACCACGTGATCCCAGATGGCGACGCTATTTTAGGGAGATTAGGCTAATTGGTGTGAATTCTGTAAACTTGGGGAAAGTATCATATCTTCGTTTCTTTTCACACATTGTATAGCCTGTACTGACTGGTAAGGCATTCCTGATTTATAGATTTGCCTTAGATGACTTGGGAAAAGTTTCTCTGAAATAAGTCAACCAGAGGGCTGGTAAATATGTTTTCGGGGTACAGGATGTAGCCTTCAGCGACGGGATACCAATGTGTACAGGTCTCCTGGAGCGAAGAGGCTAACCATTACCCTGGTATTACCATGTTAATAAAAAATATAAAAAACTTGTACCTTACACAAATTAATTAATCATGTTTGGATTGTATTTACAGGATACTAGTACAGTGCACTGAAGTGACCACTGCATTAACAGCTAAACCCATGTTGTGTATCAAACCCGTTTCTCTGTCTCTCTCTCTCTGCTCTGTTAAGGGCGTCCCTGCGGCTCCTATGCACAGCAACCCAGCAGAAAAGCGGCCAGGGGTCGGAGGAGGACCAGAATGCTGAGCAGAGCGCTGCGGAGAAGGTCCTGGCCGAGGAGAAGGGCCAGCTGGAGGAGCAGCTCAAAGAGGTCACGGTGAGTCTGGCTCCAGGGTACAGGTCTAGGATCAGCTTGCCCTCCCCCAATCCTAACCTTAACCATTAGTAGCCAATGTGTTAAATCAAATCAAATATTATTTGCCACATGCGCCGAATACAACAGGTGTAGAAATTACAGTGAAATGCTTACTTACAAGCCTTAACCAACAATGCTGTTTTTTAAAGGTAAAAGTAAAAATGTTTAATTTATTTTAAAAAATAAAAGCAAATAGCTAAAGAGCAGCAATAAAATAACAGTAGGGAGGCTATATACAGGGGGGTACCGGTACAGAGTCAATGTGCGGGGGCACCGGCTAGTCGAGGTAATTGAGGTCATATGTACATGTGGGTAGAGTTAAAGTGACTATGCATAAATAGTAAACAGAGTAGCAGTAGCGTAAAAGATGTGGTGGGGTGGGGGGGCAGTGCAAATAGTCAGGGTAGCCATGATTAGCTGTTCCGGAGTCTTATGGCTTGGGGGTAGAAGCTGTTGAGAAGCCTTTTGGACCTAGACTTGGCGCTCCGGTACCGCTGGCCGTGCGGTAGCAGAAAGAACAGTCTGACTAGGGTGGCTGGAGTCTTTGACAATTTTTAGGGCCTTCCTCTGACACTGCCTGGTATAGAGGTCCTGGATGGCAGGAAGCTTGGCCCCAGTGATGTACTGGGCCGTACGCACTACCCTCTAGTGCCTTGTGGTCGGAGGCCGAGCAGTTGCCATACCAGGCGGTGATGCAACCAGTCAGGATGCTCTCGATGGTGCAGCTGTATAACTTTTTGAGGATCTGAGGACCCATGCCAAATCTTTTCAGTCTCCTGAGGGGGAATAGGCTTTGTGTGTTTGGACCATGATAGTTCATTGGTGATGTGGACACCAAGGAACTTGAAGCTCTCAACCTGTTCCACTACAGCCCCGTCGATGAGAATGGGGGCGTGCTCAGTCCTCTTTTTTTTCCTGTAGTCCACAATCATCTCCTTTGTCTTGGTCACGTTGAGGGAGAGGTTGTTATCCTGGCACCACACGGCCAGGTCTCTGAACTCCTCCCTATAGGCTGTCTCATCGTTATCGGTGATCAGGCCTACCACTGTTGTGTCGTCGGTAAACTTAATGATGGTATTGGAGTCGTGCCTGGCCATGCAGTCATGGGTGAACAGGGAGTACAGGAGAGGACTGAGAACGCACCCCTAAGGGGCCCCCGTGTTGAGGATCAGCGTGGCAAATGTGTTGTTACCTACCCTTACCACCTGGGGCAGCCTGTCAGGAAGTCCAGGATCCAGTTGCAGAGGGAGGTGTTTAGTCCCAGGATCCTTAGCTTAGCTCAGTTGGTAGAGCATGGCGTTTGCAATGCCAGGGTTGTGGGTTCGATTCCCACGGGGGGCCAGTATGAAAAAAAAAAAAAAAAAAAAAGTATGCACACTAACTGTTAGTCACTCTGGATAAGAGCGTCTGCTAAATCACTAAAAATTTAAAATGTGTTCAACGCTGAGCTGTAGTCAATGAATAGCATTCTCACGTAGGTGTTCCTCTTGTCCAGGTGAGAAAGGGCAGTGGGGAGTGCAATAGAGATTGCATCATCTGTGGATCTGTTGGGGCGGTATGCAAATTGGAGTGGGTCTAGGGTTTCTGGGATAATGGTGTTGATGTGAGCCATGACCAGCCTTTCAAAGCAGTTCATGGCTACAGACGTGAGTGCTACGGGTCGGTAGTCATTTAGGCAGGTTATTTTAGTGTTCTTGGGCACAGGGACTATGGTGGTCTGCTTGAAACATGTTGGTATTACAGACTCAGTCAGGGACATGTTGAAAATGTCAGTGAAGACACTTGCCAGTTGGTCAGCGCATGCTCAGAGTACACATCCTGGTAATCCGTCTGTCCCTGCGGCCTTGTGAATGTTGACCTGCTTAAAAGTCTTACTCACATCGGCTACGGAGAGCGTGATCACATAGTCATCCGGAATAGCTGACGCTCTCATGCATGCTTCAGTGTTGCTTGCCTTGAAGCGAGCATAGAAGTGATTTAACTCGCCTGGTAGGCTTGTCACTGGGCAGTTTGCGGCTGTGCTTCCCTTTGTAGTCTGTAATAGTTTTCAAGCCCTGCCACATCCGACGAGCGTCAGAGCCGGTGTAATACGATTCAATCTTATTCCTGTATTGACTCTTTGCCTGTTTGATGGTTCGTCTTGGGGCATAGCGGGATTTCTTATAAGCTTCCGGGTTAGAGTCCCGCTCCTTGAAAGCGGCAGCTCTACCCTTTAGCTCAGTACGGATGTTGCCTGTAATCCATGGCTTCTGGTTGGGGTATGTACGTACGGTCACTGTGGGGACGACGTCATCGATGCAGTTATTGATGAAGCCAGTGACTGATGTGGTGTACTCCTCAATGCTATCTGAAGAATCCCGGAACATATTCCGGTCTGTGCTAGCAAAACAGTCCTGTAGCTTAGCATCTGCGTCATCTGACCACTTTTTTATTAACCGAGTCACTGGTGCTTCCTGCTTTAGTTTTAGTTTATAAGCTGTTTTACAGCCCTCTAACCAATTGTACTATTATGTGTTTTTTCGCGTTATTTGTAATTTATTCTGTACATAATGTTTCTGCCACCGTCTCTTATGACCAAAAAGAGCTTCTGGATATCAGGACAGCGATTACTCACGTCGTACTGGACAAAGATTCTTTCTTCAACGAGTCGGACGCAAATTATATTTTACAGACACCCGACAAGGCCCAAATCCCCGTCATTCGCATGAGAAAGAGATGGAGATATCGTGGACGTAGGATCCGACGGCGAGCGAGTAAACTGCCGCTCCCAACAATCCTATTAGCCAACGTTCAATCATTAGAAAACAAACTGGATGACCTAAGACTAAGGTTGTCCTACCAACGGGACATTTAAAAACTGTAATAGCTTATGTTTCACCGAGTCGTGGCTGAACGACGACATGGATAACATACAGCTAGCGGGCTATACGCTACATCGGCAGGATAGAACGGCTGACTCCGGTAAGACAAGGGGTGGCGGTCTGTGTATATTTGTAAACAACAGCTGGTGCATGAAATCTAATACTAAGGAAGTCTCTAGGTTTTTGCTCGCCTGAGGTAGAGTATCTCATGATAAGCAATAGACCTGGCATGCTTTCTCAGTGGTATGCTAGTGTGGACACTGGAAGGTAAACATAGACTAGTATCCTGGTTAACCTCACCCTTTCTGAATCTCACTAGTCAGAAGAGCTCTGAGAACAAGTCATCTGCTCTTGTACTCAGCTTCTCTGTCTCTGTCTACAGGACAAGTACAAGCGGGCCCTGGCAGACACGGAGAACCTCAGGATGAGGAGTCAGAAGATGGTGGAAGACACAAAGTTGTATGGTAAACTAACGTTTGCATGTTTATTTGCTTCTCACCAGAGAATCGGACCCAGTAGACAGACATACTTATAGGTGGTATTTAAAACCATCCTTTTGGTTCATTGACGTCAAGGAACATGCAGTATAAAGTTAATCTGTAGGTACAGTGAGCTCCGAAAGTATTGGGACAGTGATTTTGTTGTTGTTGTTGTTTTGGCTCTGTACTCCCAGCACTTTGGGTTTGAAATGATACAATGACTGAGGTTAAAGTGCAGACTGTCAGCTTTATTTTGAGGGTATTTTCATACATATCGGATGAACCGTTTAGAAATTACAGAACTTACAGTGGGGAAAAAAAGTATTTAGTCAGCCACCAATTGTGCAAGTTCTCCCACCTAAAAAGATGAGAGGCCTGTAATTTTCATCATAGGTACACGTCAACTATGACAGACAAATTGAGAATATAATTTCCAGAAAATCACATTGTAGATTTTTTATGAATTTATTTGCAAATTATGGTGGAAAATAAGTATTTGGTCACCTACAAACAAGCAAGATTTCTGGCTCTCACAGACCTGTAACTTCTTCTTTAAGAGGCTCCTCTGTCCTCCACTCGTTACCTGTATTAATGGCACCTGTTTGAACTTGTTATCAGTATAAAAGACACCTGTCCACAACCTCACAGTCACACTCCAAACTCCACTATGGCCAAGACCAAAGAGCTGTCAAAGGACACCGGAAACAAAATTGTAGACCTGCACCAGGCTGGGAAGACTGAATCTGCAATAGGTAAGCAGCTTGGTTTGAAGAAATCAACTGTGGGAGCAATTATTAGGAAATGGAAGACATACAAGACCACTGATAATCTCCCTCGATCTGGGGCTCCACGCAAGATCTCACCCCGTGGGGTCAAAATTATCACAAGAACGGTGAGCAAAAATCCCAGAACCACACGGGGGGACCTAGTGAATGACCTGCAGAGAGCTGGGACCAAAGTAACAAAGCCTACCATCAGTAACACACTACGCCGCCAGGGACTCAAATCCTGCAGTGCCAGACGTGTCCCCCTGCTTAAGCCAGTACATGTCCAGGCCCGTCTGAAGTTTGCTAGAGTGCATTTGGATGATCCAGACGAGAATTGGGAGAATGTCATATGGTCAGATGAAACCAAAATAGAACTTTTTGGTAAAAACTAAACTTGTCGTGTTTGGAGGACAAAGAATGCTGAGTTGCATCCAAAGAACACCATACCTACTGTGAAGCATGGGGGTGGAAACATCATGCTTTGGGGCTGTTTTTCTGCAAAGGGACCAGGACGACTGATCCGTGTAAAGGAAAGAATGAATGGGGCCATGTATCGTGAGATTTTGAGTGAAAACCTTCTTCCATCAGCAAGGGCATTAAAGATTAAACGTGGCTGGGTCTTTCAGCATGACAATGATCCCAAACACACAGCCCGGGAAACGAAGGAGTGGCTTCGTAATAAGCATTTCAAGGTCCTGGAGTGGCCTAGCCAGTCTCCAGATCTCAACCCCATAGAAAATCTTTGGAGGGAGTTGAAAGTCCGTGTTGCCCAGCGACAGCCCCAAAACGTCACTGCTCTAGAGGAGATCTGCATGGAGGAATGGGCCAAAATACCAGCATTAGTGTGTGAAAACCTTGTGAAGACTTACAGAAAACGTTTGACCTGTGTCATTGCCAACAAAGGGTATATAACAAAGTATTGAGAAACTTTTGTTATTGACCAAATACTTATTTTCCACCATAATTTGCAAATAAATTCATAAAAAATCCTACAATGTGATTTTCTGGATTTTTTTCCCTCATTTCGTCTGTCATAGTTGACATGTACCTATGATGAAAATGACAGGCCTCTCTCATCTTTTTAAGTGGGAGAAATTGCACAATTGGTGGCTGACTAAACTTTTTTCCCCCACTGTAAACACTTGTATATAGACCACCCATTTTAGGGGACAGTTTACTTATGTGTAGTAAAACATGTATTTTTTGGTCCCATATTCCCAGCACACAATGACTAAATCAAGCTTGTGACTACAAATTTGTTGGATGCATTTGCTGTTTGTTTTGGTTGTGTTTCAGATTATTTTGTGGCCAATAGAAATTAATGGTAAATAATGTATTGTCTAATTTTGGAGTCACTTTTTTTGTAAATAAGAATATAATATGCTTCTAAACACTTCTACATTAATGTGGATGCTACCATGATTACAGATAATCCTGAACTATGTACAAAAGTGCTGTAATTTCTAAACGGTTCACCCGATATCGATAAAAATACCCTCAAATGTAAAGCTGACAGTCTGCACTTTAACCTCACAGTCATTGTATCATTTCAAACCCAAAGTGCTGGGAGTACAGAGACAAATCAATGTAAAATGTGTCACTGTCCCAATACTTCTGGAGCTCACTGTATATTGCATGATGTTGTTCATTCTATGTTTTCTAACAGAATTCTAACTCATCTCTCCTTTCTTCCTACCTATCAGGAATCCAAGGGTTCTGCAAAGACCTGCTGGAGGTGGCAGACATCTTGGAGAAGGCGACAGAGAGCGTGCCCAGTGAGGAGGTGTCCTCTCAGAAGAACCCCCACCTGAAGAACCTGTACGACGGCCTGGTGATGACAGATAAACAGATCCAGAAGGTATTCACCAAGCACGGCCTGGTCAAGCTCAACCCAGACGGAGGGCAGAAGTTCAACCCCTATGAGCACGAGGCTCTATTTCACGCCCCTGTGGAGGGTAAAGAGCCCGGCACGGTCGCCATAGTAACCAAGGTGGGCTACAAGCTCCACGGGCGCACCCTCCGGCCGGCGCTGGTGGGCGTAGCCAAAGCCCCTTGAGAAAAAAATAGATTCCGTATGACCGTGATGACGTCGTTGTTGCCTGGGTGACAGATCAGCCTGGCTACTGCAGGCTGGTCAAAGCACCCCAACTCCCCTTCCCCCCCTCCCCCCAACCACCTAACGTTGCCTCAGAGGTGGGAATCCAACTTCAACTGATATTATTATGGACATCATCACAGCCTGTTTTGACCTTGCATACCGATTCTCCACCCTATACACTTGCACACTCCCCGTCGTGGATTACAAAGCATTGGATTGGTGTAAGCATTGGCTGGTGGGAGTTTCCGGCATTGTTAAAATCCATGACAGGGAGTGAGCAAGTGTATACTTCGGGAGAAGGATGGAGAATTGGGCCACAGCCCATGTATCTGCCAGGCGCAAATATGTTTTAGCAGAAGTAACACTGTACAGCACAGAACCAGTTTGACAAAGTCATTTCTGTCTTATTTCAGTCATCAGGGTCAGATTCCAGTCCATTCTTTGTCCAGTCATTGTAATTGTTTTCTCATGTTATGGATGGGAGAATGTAATGTACCTCATGATTATATACCAAACTGCTGTCATCGTTTTCATTGGACAACCATAGTAATCTCAAATAATTTAATTGAACTATTTATTTTTTCCTTATAAGTAAGATTATGTAAGGCTGTCTTTGGCGCAATTTAGCCCTGTATATTGCCGTTTTTAGTATAGCTTCCAGGGACAGCTTAACATTCATTTTCATAAATAGTCTAGACAAATTTAAGTGAATGGAGGTGAATTATGAAAATGTTACTCAATTACACAAAACATTAATGCTGTATCAAAATGAAAGTAAAACACTTCGGAGGCAACCACAGACCTATTGTCGAGCTGCTGCGTTACAGTAGAGTATGGGTGTCAAACTGAAAATACGCTCTGGTGAAATCTACTACAGATTCACTGGAGATAAGCAATCATGCCGTCGAACCTCTGACGTAATCATTCCGGATTTCAAGACGGCAGAACACTGTACCTCACTGCTGTGGCAGATGTCGCCCTTAGTGGTGTGGGACATTGACAGGATGTAATGTCGTTAATTAGTTTTAACGATTCAGACTGGATAGTCTGTGGCCCGAGTCCCCAACAACTGGATGTTCTTGGTTTTCAGGGGAACTGGAAAGAGAGCCTGAGACATGAATTCCGCTTTTGGACGTTAACGAGAAAAGACTATATACAGTATGTTTAGAAACGATGTGTTAACCAGGAGACACTCCATAACTCCTCCTGCATTAGGTTAGTGTGCCTGTGGACAGTTGTCCTGTTGAGTGCCATAGCAGCATCTAACACTCACATGTCCACTGATTTTATTGATTTTAATTGGACTATTGCCTTGTAGGTAGGAACATAAAGTGTAGGACACTGTCAGCGATATTACCACATACTCAACTCACCGAATGCTGTAAAAATAAACCAAGGAAGCCATAAAGTATTTTCACTTTTAATACAGAACATACTAACACCCTTGAACAGTTGTTTTTTTAGCCTTCAACCAGATAAGGAGATATGTAGTCTTTGATTGTAAACTACGCTGGTTGATGGGACAAAAATATACATCTTCAAGTAGGTGATGGGAGAACCAAGGGGCCTTGTCAGTGTCAGGTTTTAGATACTCTGAAACTTATGGAGAAGAAAAATATAGCGTTTTTATTTCCCCTGTAGCATTGTAAATGTACTATGATGGAATGCTAATATCAAGGCCTATACGTATGCAATCGTTACATTATTTCACAGTGTCCAATGTAATACTCCAATACTGTTTCTATACAACCAACCCACATCCCTACTGAAGTTCACCTTCTCCATTTTAAACAGGCTAACTGGACATCAGAGAGAGAAGGTACCAGGGGACATTTTAAAGCACCTGTGCTTGGAACAAACACATTTTACACAATGGAAAACATCGATGTCCAATACCAACAGTGCTTTTCTGTGGCAGTTGTCCTTTCCTCTTGTACCAGAATATTTCAGCCCTTTGATATTGTGCTTGCAAGGCCATGTGTGTACACTAACCCAGTGGTTCTAAACATCAACAAAAAATGTATTTTTCCCCCATTCAGTTTCACAAACCCCACTTTGAGAACCACTGCACTAGCCTATATGAATGCTGTGACTGTAAACAAACAATGAACCAGGAAGATAGATGGAGAAAATGAAGCAGGTCTTCAAAAAAATGTGAATATGACTTCACTCCCTTTGAATAGATGGAACACTGGCAAACAAAACGCCAAGCAACGGGTCATAATGCACCACACATTGAGGCTAAAAACAGTCTGGCAGGCCGACACAGTTAACGCCACAACACCCAAACAAAGGGCAGGCAACTTAACCAGTGATAAAATGGGGTGGTGAAAAAGCTTAAAGAGATATGCAATTTTGTGATTTGTGCTTTAGGATAGCATGTCGTTGGTTAATGCCAATATTTAAAGCGTTTTCTTTTCTTCTTGCTCGCAATATTGGAAAGGTCAACATAAAGTCCAGTAGAGTGAATATAGCCTACTAGAATCAGAAAACGTGCCGTGGGTGGATTTAGGCTATGTCCCCTGCCCCTCACAGTGCCACATTCTGAGGCTGACGCACCACAAGGCTATCATAATGGGGATTACCACAGTGCTTTATGAAAGCGTCAGCTGGCAAATACTGACCCCTGTATTCTTTGCAGGCCATCACTTCATGGTAAGAATATGATGATACCCCCTGCTTTCCAACACAGTGTGACTGTATTGCTGTTTGAATAGGCACTAACCTGTGCTCTCCAAAACAACATCCTAACCTAAAGAAAGCTAGCCTGGTCCCAGATCTGTTTGTGTCGTCTTGCCAATGACCATAGGAGTTGGCAAGATGGCACCAACTGATCTGGGACCAGGCTAAAAAGGAAGCTGGAGGCAAACTACACAACGATTTATACTTTGAGAACAGCTTTGAAAAACAGTGTTGTCTGGTTTGCCCAGTAGTATTAGGCGATCATTCACTGCAATAACGATAATGTATAATCTACCCATACGAATACATTATCATTCATAGGGATTCAAATGCAAAAATATATATTTGTTCCACGCTCTCCTGTAAATGGTATTCAAACTTTTTTTTTAAGAAAGGGGAAATCCTTTGCAATGTACATATTCACAAACAGTCCTGTGGTCGACGACTTGGGTCAGAACTTGACAAAAGGTGGTAAAATTCAGTAGCTTGGTCCATCTGGTGCTTACGAACTTGCACATCTCACATTGTTTATAACAAGACACAGAGACGCAACAATCCAACGGAGAACAGAGTCATCGTCCCTCTACAATCCTTAGTCCCCACAAACTCCATACACACATTGTTAGGATGCATCCCGGGATATCCAGCCGCTCTCTGTGAGGAAGCTGAGAATGCGTTTCTTGAGCACCTTGTCTAGGTAGCTGGGCAGGCGGCTCTTGGAGGGGATGCCCTGGCTCTTCTGCAGGTGGTCCTTGATGATGATTGTCTTGACGGTCAGGTAGCGCGTGGGGCTGAGGTTGAGCGAGTTGCACAGCACCTTCTCCCGGTCCGACAGCAGCTCGAATCCCGCCAGGTTCTCTATGGCCGGGAACTCGCCATCCTTGCCCTCCTCTTTGATGACACCACCGCCCACTCCGCCACCTCCTGTCCCTCCGCCAAGCCCTCCTCCTCCTGTACTGAGCCCTCCGCCCCGGCCCGTTTTCGAGGTAGCTACGCTCTTGTTCTCCTTGCGTTTCTCCCGTTTGTGCCGCGCCGACTCGTATTCGGCCGACTCGTCCAGTCGTGTGATGCCGTTGCGGCGGCAGCGCTGCAGCTCTCGTACTTTGGCCCGCAGCACGCGCTCCTTGTGCATGTTGTCAAACAAGTCCTCAAACTCCCGCTGAGCCATGAACTGGCACATCCCCCGCAACTTGAGCCGCTGCTCCTTCTCCTCCTTGGGGATCTTACGCTTGGGAACGGTCGGGCCGGCTGGAGCTCCCGGTGTCACCACGGGAGCAGTTGGCGTCGGAAGGCTCCCCACCGCTCCGACGACGCCACTACCACCACCTACAACTCCCAGCGTGCCCGGCTTCTCCTTCTTGTCGCGGCCTAGGAAGACGGGAACCAGGTTGTAGTCACGGGCCACATTCTTGCGGCGCTGGCGCTCGCGGAGCTTGCGCACGTACATGTCCACATGCGCGCGCTTCATCTCGATCTCCACGTCTTCATCGTCGTAGTTGACCGACAGGCCGCTGATGAGCTTCTCCGCCTCCTGGTCGTACTCCATCTCGTAGTCGTCGCGGAGTGGCATGTAGCCCAGCTGCTGCTGCTCGGCCAGGGTCACGTCCAGGGGAGGCAGGGGGATGGTGAGGCTGGGGGACAGGGGGCCGCCACTGGTGCAGGTGTGGTCCGTCACCCGGTTGGGGATGCTGTCGGGGATGCAGGCCTTGCCCAGGTTGCCATGGATGTACATGCTGACGTAGTGGTCCATGACCTCCTGGGGGGTCCGAGACGCCCCTACATGAGTGGCCATGTCCTCCTGAAAGACCAGAACACACACAGGCCAGTGTTACTGGGGGGGGGGGGGGTACATCCCTGCAAGCATTTAGGCTACACAGACACACACACAATGCATGCATTGCTATACGTTCACTATTAGCATAGCCGTGTGTTGAATTCCATTGATAGGAGATCCCAACAGATCCATTGAAACTGACTAGCCAACATTACACCAAAAGTTTCCTGTATGTTCATATTGCATTGCACGTTTGCAACATCGTGGATTGTAATGTGCGTTTGCATGAAAAAGTTGCATTCATCACAACTTAGCTAGCTAGCTGTATACAGGTCTAAAGTGAATTTCAAGAATTGCATCGATATGGCCAACTCTCGACAGGACCTGGCTGTCAGTCTGAAGTTGTCAAATGTATAGGGGTCCATATTGTGTTATTTTTCACGGGAGTAACTTTACTCATTCACATGTAGTCTACATATTTTTATGCTCGTGTTTGTATTCTATAGCTATCAGAAAAGTAGGTAGGCTATAAAGTGAAATACCCAGTTTCCAAAGCCATATTGCTCGATCGCATCGAGTAGCGACTGCTCTTCCCTGCTAGTCCATCCTCCCTCCGCTTCGGGACCCCAGAGGGTGAAGCGCCCGCCGTCGACTTGCTGATAACCGTGCCATCGCCGGTGATTACCGATTTCTGCACCCGCGGAGAAGCACTCCGGACATAGTTCGATATCTGGGCAGTCAGTACAGCGAAGCCGCAGATTCGTAACGTCTGCAAGGCAGTTTACGCAATACTTCTTTCCTAGGTCGGCCATGTTGCTGGCTTCTGCTTGTTGTTGGAAGCAGCAGTGCCGCGGAGGGAGGGCTTGCGTACAGGAGTGTCTCCAGTCAGACTACTGCGTCTCATTAATATTAATGACTTTGGCGCAAACGCCTATGATTGGCTTACATGCCCAGTTTCCAGGACAACTCAAAACACGAATGGTTTCATTAACGAACAGTGACTTCTGTGTGTTAAGTTCTCATTTAGGATTTCTTGACCTCGTTTTATCCTAGAAAACACATATCTTTGTTTAATTTGATTTGCGTTTATATATTTTAATGTTGCCTTAAAACTTGGGACTTCATTGACACACTTATGTGATTTTCTAGTTTGTTTTTAGCCAGAAAAACTAAATTCCCATTCTCATGGATGGGGAGGCAGAGCAGAAACAGAAGGACCCTGGGTCCAATCCCAGCACTGAAAACACAGAGCTGAAGAACGATGAGCAACTCCTGCAGACACCAGCTGAAGAGCCCTCAGAAGAGGGCAAATCCGCTAATGCAGATGACAGCAAGAATAAAGCTGACACAGCTACAGATGAGGCTGAGGAGGGGGGAGCAGAGGAGCAGAGTGGGCAGGAGTCTGAAAAATCCTCACCAGATACTGCAGGCGAACAGGCAACAGAGGGCATCTCAGCTGAGACAGAGGGAGGGAACTCAGCCACTTCTGAGTCACCCACAGGAGCCAACCTACCCACGAGCGAGACATTCGAAGAGGGAGAGGGCCCGGAGATGAAGCCTCTAATAGGGGAGCCTCTCTCCCGCGAGGGGAGCCTCACGCTCGAAGATGACGATGACAACAACGGTGATGAAGACGGACCGCCCAAACTAGACCCAGGGACTCCGGAGAGGGAGAGTTCTGTGCAGGTTGAGGAAGAGGGTCCCTCTCTAACCGAAGAGACGGGCCCCAGCATCGACTACAAAGAGTACATGAACTTCCTCAATGAGCTGCAGGCGGAGAAGGACAAACTGAGCCAGGTCAACGGTCAGCTCCAGATCAAGCTGGTGGAGTACTTCCGCAAGAAGACAGGTGATGACGCACGTCCTGAGAAGGAGAAAGCCGTGTCGGACCAGGAGCAGCGCTACCAGAAATACATGGCCATCATGGAGGAGCTGAAGTGGCAGCACCGGCTCGACTCGGAGGCAGCCCAGCAGCAGACAGAGGAGCTGAGGCAGCAGAGCCAGGAGAAGCTGGGCCAGGTGGAGGCTGAGTGGAGCGCCTTCATGGCACTAAAGCGCGACGCAGCTGTGGCGGCCCTGAGCCGGCGCCTGGGGAAACAGGCGGCGGCGGTCGAGGTGGAGCAGATCCAGGCGGCCGAGCAGCGGCGGCAGAAAGAGCTGGTCACCGTGCGCCTGGAGAACGTCAAGCTGAAGAACAAGACGCGCAAGTTTGAGGCCACGCTGCGTGCCAAGGAGATGCTCGCCGAGGGCCTGCACCTCATCGACTTCGAGCAGCTGAAGATAGAGAACCAGACGTACAATGAGAAGATTGAGGAGCGCAATGAGGAACTCCTTAAACTGCGCAAGAAGATCACCAGCACAGTCCAGGTACTAACCCATGTGAAGGAGAAGCTCCAGTTTGTGCAGATGGAGAACCAGGCCAAGCGGGCCCAGCTGGCTGAGGTGGAGGTGGTGGTGGCCAGGAAGAGGGACGTGCTGACCCGTACCAAGCAGGCAAGGGACGGTCTCCGCATGGACAACCTGAAGCTGCGCCAGCGCTGCGGCCTGCTGGGCAACGAGATCCTGTTGAGGGACTTTGAGGAGAAGGTGGACGCCTCAGACGGCCTGGAGGAGAGGCTGGAGGGGCTGAAGAGCAGGCACGCAGAGCTCATACTGAAGTGTGCCGGGATCAAGAAGAAGCTGGAGCACTCCAAACCCACAGCGCAGTGAGGAGATAAGAGGATACGCAGGAAGACACACAAACAGGATGAACAATTGATCACACATTTGTTGTCATAAGGGCACACTCATCATGCAGAATTGCTTGCATGATCATGAATGCGTAGATAATGTAGGAATTATATGTTTTTACATTCATAATAAATATTCTGTTTATTTCACGTCCTTATTGTATTATTTCTCAAAGGACTATAATAGGCTACAACCTCAGCTAGGATGTGGACAGTGTTGCAGTGAATCTTTTGTCACCTAATTAGAAAAAGACACCATTGCATCACATCAGTCAAGTCATTTTACTATCAACGTCATGACTTGTGTCATGTAGGATATTGCAATAACTTTTTCTTATAAGAGAACCAACCATTCTCTCTAATGGTCAACAGATGGCGATATTGTAAAATAGACAATTCACACCCTATGAGGGAGAGTGCTGTGAACTAGGGGAAAATCTCAATTGGTTTTGCTCGACTCCTACTGCCTCCCTTCTCCGTCCTCTCCTCGCCTGCTTTTGAAAAAGGTCAAAGGTAGTCAAGGAGCGGAGGCGAGGAGAGGAAATGTCGAAACAAATGTTCTTGTAGGAAATTAGACTCTCCTTCATCAGGCAAATGACATTTATAGGGGTGGAATCACAAAAATAAATGTGTAAAGTGATGAAGCTAGTTGTGCAAGACATGTTATAGATAAAAGATAAGTAGCATAAAAAGATAAGTTGTTTTTTAATATGTGCATGCTTTTCTCGTCGGAGTAAACAACAGCTGATTCAAATGGGTTGTGGCGGATTTCAAAACTCTTCCGCAGACGATACACAGACGATACACAGAGGACGCACTACAGTGTCCTTCGTGAGAGGAGGCTATCGAGGTGCGGAGGACACTCCTCGGTCTGCCTACTAACAAATTGACACTCCTCGACCACTTATCGGTTTTCGGGTCACGGACGGGAAGAAGGACTGAGGAGTCAAGGAGAGGACAGACTTTTATCCCAATTGATAATCTCCAAAGGTCTATATGATCAGTCAGAAATCACCAACTGGTCATAGAGGAAAACCATATGTATTATAATAAGTAGTCTGTTACTTTATTTGCTGACATGTTTTAGTTGTATTGCATTTACAACACCCTGATTATATAATAACAGTTATCATGAAGGAAATTATCATACTCAAGATTGGAGAGCAGTTTATTTGCAATGAGTTTAAGCTGTTGTTAAAATGTGAAATTCAAATTACATTTGCAATTTTCCTTTCTCTCAGTGGTTTAGTTGCCCAGATAACAGAAATCAGATGCCAAAAAAACATTTCAATTTCCTGTCAAATCAAGTACAGGCCAGGGTGGAAAGAATTAGTAATGACTGATTAAACATCTTTATCAAATAAGAAGTGTCAAACTGCTGACACATTTAGCGCTTTGATAATCAGCAACATCTACTTACTAACAACTGTTAGGTCAAAGCAATACCGTGCTGAGCATCCATGAAGTAGAACTTTATTTTCAGCCTAGCATCATTCAGGAGGATGAAATTAGTTTAACTCCCAGGAGGGGAGTCTGACTGTAACTGCATTTTCTCCAGCAATCTGCGGACCCAGGGTGCAGTGATGTCCAAGCAAATATTTAGATCTGACCTCTTCAGAGTTGCGCTGTGCATAGGACAACAGGGGATAGTAATAAGAAACAGCTATGGTAACTCAAACATTCACAACAGGAAGTGGATATTTTACCGTCAGAAGAAAATGTACGTTTCTCTATCTCTCTCTCTCTCTCTCTCTCTCTCTCTCTCTCTCTCTCTCTCTCTCTCTCTCTCTCTCTCTCTCTCTCTCGCTCTCTCTCTCTCTCTCTCTCTCTCTGTGGGTGTGGTTGTAAAGCAAAACTGTAAAAAAGTGCTGTGAAACAAAGAGTGGTGAGTAAATTATGTCCAATAATACAGTAATGTGATGTCCAATAATACAGTAATGTGATGTCCAATAATACAGTAATGTGATGTCCAATAATACAGTAATGTGATGTCCAATAATACAGTAATGTGATGTCCAATAATACAGTAATGTGATGTCCAATAATACAGTAATAAAGTACAGCAGTGAAGCTTACATAGCCTCGAAAACGTTGCAGCTTGGAGAGGGTCGGTACAACTCTACTTTCGAGATGAGCTTTCCTATGCGTCTGGATTCCACCTGGTGGCACTTGCAGTGCAGCAGACCAAGCCTGCATGAGACAGAAACAGAAAGACACTTGATCAAATTCACTACTGATATACACTGAGTTTACAACACATTAAGAACAGCTGCTCTTTCCATGACATAGACTGACCAGGTGAATCCAGGTGAAAGCTATGATCCCTTGTTGATGTCAGTTGTTAAAACCACTTCAATCAGTGTAGATGAAGGGGAGGAGACAGGTTAAAGAAAGTTTTTTAAGCCTTGAGACAATTGAGACATGGATTGTGTATGTGTGCCATTCAGAGGGTGAATGGGTAAGACAAAATATTTAAGTGCCTTTGAACGGGGTATGGTAGTAGTTGCCTGGCACACCGGTTTGTGTCAAGAACTGCAATGCTGCTGGGTTTTTCATGCTCAACAGTTTCTCATGTGTATCAATATTGGTCCACCAATCAAAGGACATCCAGCCAACTTGAAAAAAACGATGGGAAGCACTGGAGTCAACATGGCCCAGCATCCCTGTGGAACGCTTTCGACACCTTGTAGAATCCATGCCCCGACGAATTGAGACTGTTCTATTAGGAAGGTGTCCTTAATGTTTTGTACACACGTTTAGCTTGACATTAAATATATGTTTTTACTGTAATTACTTCTTCCGGTATGAAAACAAGGATAAACATTTAGACATTTAGTTTAGTCCATGTTATTAATAGTGAAGGTTCAAAATGGCTGGAGGTAAAATAGCTATAATACTACCCACAACCCACCACAGTAAGACAGACAAACATACTGATTGACCACAGTAAACTGAGAATAACAACTGTAGTGAGTTACTCTAGTACTCCAGAGGCTCCTTTGGGTCCTAGTGAGCCTGGGGGTCCTGGGGGTGCTAGGGATCCTTGTTCTATTTCACCAGTTTCAAGAAGATGGTCGAATACTTCCTCTCTTGATTCCCTTGGTGGTGTCATGCGCATTGGTTCCTCTGTCTGTGTGGTTGGGGACGAGGACACTGCAGAGGTGTTTGGGCTGGGGGTTGTGGTCCCTTCCCAGTCTGGGTCAGTTGAAAGCCTGGGGAATGGGGAAAATATCGAAATATTACGGTTTGTTACATGCTCAGTTAAAATAACCACAAGGACACAGAGGAATAGGACGTCAGATAAAGTGTGTACACCTTATCTTTAACACAACATGCAAAAACAGGAAACGAGTAAGAAAGTCCCCTCTGATCTGAGATATGACAGTTAGGGGATTTTATTAGATTAAGAAAACATCACACAAACAAGCATCAATGGAGAACCTACAAATTTAACTAAGACCTCATATCGTATTATATCTTACCCACAGACTCACCCATAGTGTGGTGCAATGAAGCTTGTGAGAGAGGTATTCACACACATCTTCCTGCCATCTACCAGTGTCTCACTAGGAGAAAATATCAGCAATGGTTAATGACTGATGGATACTGACCCTTCAACTGGCCTTTGACTATTAACACAATGTCATACACGGTTCACACACACACACACACACACACACACACACACACACACACACACACACACACACACACACACACACACACACACACACACACACACACACACACACACACACACACACACACACAAACTCACATGATTTCTGTGGAGTTACACACTTCTGGTTCAGGGAACCTGTACTCTATGCTCCTGACAAGAGACCGGTGGGTTGCGCGTTCCTGCCACGTCTTGCAGAGACATCCTTCCCTCTCCACCGGCCCCAGTTGTCCAGGGCCTGGTGGGATGCCTTAACAGTAACAAAGCCAATCGGTCATTGATAAACCGTTATTTGTGATGCAACTACAGTATCACAACTACACTCTTAAAAGAAAAGGTGCATTCTAGAATCTAAAAGGTTTCTTTGGCTGTCCCCATAGGAGAACACTTTGAATAACCTTTTTTGGTTCCAGGTAGAACTCTTTTGGGTTCCATATAGAACCCTTTCCACAGAGGGTTCTATATGGAACCCAAAAGGGTTCTCCTATGGGGCCGAAGAACCCTTTTGGAACCCTTTTTTCTAAGACTGTATCCATTCAGCTTGTTGAACTGACTGACATAGGTCTATAGGCTGAAATATGTAGCTTACCCATGATGTTTGCCACGACTGATGAAGAATTGACAGCCGGTTGAAGAGTGGAGTTTATATCTGATAAAAGATATTAAAGCAGGATGTGATGGACTTATTCTGTTCTCTAACCTGTATTATATTGTGATGTATGGATGAAGATGACTTGTGATGTCTTAAAGCTAGGGAGTGACCCTTGTCTTGCAGAGACACCCTTCCCTCTCTACCGGCCCCAGTTCACCACTGTCTGGTGAGAAGCCTTGACAAAGTCAATCGGTCATTGATAAACCTCTATTTGTGATGCGACTACATATGACGTGTTATTGTTGACTCACAACTCTATCACAATTCAGCATGTTGATCTGATTTACATGAACCTATAGTCTAAAATAGCGTACCCATGACCTCAGCTTCAAGTGATGGGGAACTGACAGGCAATTGAGAGGGAAGAGTTGAGTTTGCAAAATACATGACTAAAAGCTGTTATTAAAGTAGGATGCGATGGGTTGAATGTGTGTAACCTCTAATCTATACTATTGGTATGAGGTCTTGTGCTCTATGGATGAAGGTATCTTGTTATAAGTCTCAAAGCTAGAGTGACCCACCTTCCTTGTCATCCGATGGTGAAGACATTGGCAGTTGTGTGCTCTCAGCTGCCTCCTTGTTGGCAACTGTTTGCCTGGGCTCTGGTTCAGGGGTTGTCCAGTGGGAATCATCAGAGATTTTCAGGCAAAACTCTCCGAACCTCACGGCCTCCAGATCTGCACTATCTGTATCTGGGCTCTCCACTGTGGTAATGACAGTATGACAGGAACAAATATACCAATAACAGCAAATATACACAACATATTCATATACTGATAATTGAGAGAATATATTTAACGCATGTGATGTCAACAAAGTCAACAAATCTAATTGAAATCAACAGTCAGTATTACGGAAAATGCGAAGTATTAATGCAAAATTCAACGACACACTATAATATCATATAACATAATTAGAAATGTAACTAATAAAGATGGTATTAACAACACATTCAAAAAACAAAGCAGTATGTCAACTTTTTTGATCCACTGAATTGTAACATTTGCTCATCTCCGATACAGCTGACATATTTGTATAAACATACTGTAGATGGTAAACTTACTAAACAAAGATGGTAAACTTACTAAACATAGATGGTAAACTTACTAAACATAGATGGTAAACTTACTAAACATTGATGGTAAAATTACTAAACATTGATGGTAAAATTACTAAACATAGATGGTAAACTTACTAAACATTGATGGTAAACTTACTAAACATTGATGGTAAACTTACTCTGAGCAGCTGGAGGATGGAACAGTAGAGTCACAAGGAGCACCCCGGTGACCATGAGACAACCCATCATCCACAGTCTCTCTGACTACAGCTTTATGGATAACCGTTGCTTGTCTGGATCCTTATAGTGAGTGGTCTTCTCCTGAGAGACAGATTGTAAATAGTTGTGTCTGAAGATGTGTGTGGTGTTTAATGGGCGGATCAACTCATACAACTACTAAAGTGAAGTGAGTCAGAGATGTGTAGTATTGTTTATCTAAATGTGACACCCCCTAATGTTTCAATGATGATCCTGCAACAGTGTGTCGTACTAGGTACTTGTTCCAGCCCAGCATGAGTAGTGTGTGTTAAAGCTGGGTTAGGACCAAAGTTTGAACACACTGGGGCGCTCCAAGACCAGAGTTGTCCACATTGGGGCACTCCAAGACCAGAGTTGTCCACACTGGAGCGCTCCAAGACCGGAGTTGGCCACACTGGGGCACTCCAAGACCAGAGATGTCCACACTGGAGCGCTCCAAGACCGGAGTTGGCCACACTGGGGCGCTCCAAGACCGGAGATGGCCACACTGGGGCGCTCCAAGACCAGAGATGACCACACTGGGGCGCTCCAAGACCGGAGATAGCCACACTGGGGCGCTCCAAGACCAGAGATGACCACACTGGAGCGCTCCAAGACCAGAGATGGCCACACTGGGGCGCTCCAAGACCAGAGATGACCACACTGGGGCGCTCCAAGACCAGAGTTGGCCACACTGGGGCGCTCCAAGACCAGAGATGGCCACACTGGAGCGCTCCAAGACCAGAGATGGCCACACTGGGGCGCTCCAAGACCAGAGATGGCCACACTGGGGCGCTCCAAGACCAGAGATGGCCACACTGGGGCGCTCCAAGACCAGAGATGGCCACACTGGGGCACTCCAAGACCAGAGATGGCCACACTGGGGCGCTCCAAGACCGGAGTTGGCCACACTGGAGCGCTCCAAGACCGGAGTTGGCCACACTGGGGCGCTCCAAGACCGGAGTTGGCCACACTGGGGCGCTCCAAGATCAGAGATGGCCACACTGGGGCGCTCCAAGACCAGAGATGGCCACACTGGGGCGTACCAAGACCAGAGATGGCCACACTGGGGTGCTCCAAGACCGGAGATGGCCACACTGGGGCGCTCCAAGACCAGAGATGGCCACACTGGGGCACTCCAAGACCAGAGATGGCCACACTGGGGCGTACCAAGACCAGAGATGGCCACACTGGGGCGCTCCAAGACCAGAGATGGCCACACTGGGGCGCTCCAAGACCAGAGATGGCCACACTTGCACTACAGACAAACTGTCTGAATGTCAGAGAAAATAATTATGGGTAATCAAACATCTCACAAATATAAAATAACAAAATCTGTTCTCTTTTTTAAATGCGGTTGACCCAAACAGATATAAAGATGCTGTATAATGGGCTATTACAGAATTACAATATTTATTGAAGAGAAATAGACAACAGATGGTGCTATTGGAAAGATATTGTTAAAAGTGCAACCTGTAGTTTCATTTCTACTTTGAGTGTCTCAGACTGCGGAAGGGGGTGGGGTCTTATCGAGGGTAAGACACTGCTTAGTTCACATGGAGCTCGGATCGCTTTGATTGTTTGTGCACAAAGCTATGAGCACAAAGTTACAGATTGCACCTTTAATAATGAACATTTCCATACAGAAACCACAGTCTGTTCTCATTTTCTGTTATCTTTTACCTGATAAAACCTTGATGGCCCATGGGCTGCTGGAAGCTATTGTTAACTCTTTTGATGTCTAACATTCAACATTTGATGTCTAATATTATACTGAACAAAAATATAAATGCAACAATTTGAAAGATTTTGCTGACTTGTAGTTCTTATAAGGAAATCAGTCAATTGAAATAAATTCTTTAGGCCCTAATCTATGGATTTCACATGACTAGGCAGGGGTGCAGCCATGAGAGGGCCTGAGAGGGCATAGGCCCAGCAACTTGGGAGCCAGGCCGAGACAATCAGAATGAATTTTACCCCACAAAAGGGTTTTATTACAGACAGAAATACTCCTCAGCACCCCGCGTCCACTCCCCTCAGACATCCCGCTGGTGAAGAAGCCGGATGTGGAGGTCCTGGGCTGGCGTGTTTACACGTGGTGAGGCCGGTTGGACGTACTGCCAAATTCTCTAAAACGACGTTGGAGGTGGCTTATTGTAGAGAAATGAACGTTGAATTCTCTGGCAACAGCTCTGGTGGACATTCCTGCAGTCATCATGACAATTTTATGCTCCCTCAGAACTTGAGACATCTGTGGCATTGTGTTGTTTGACAAAACTGCACATTTTAGAGTGTGTAATGATCAGGCTGTTTAATCAACTTCTTGATATGCCACACCTGTCAAGTGGATGGATTATCTTGACAAATGCTCAAATGATCACTAACAGGGATTTAAACACATTTCTGGGATCTTTGATTTCAGCTCATGAAACATGGGACCAACATGTTGCGTTTACAGTGGGGAAAAAAAGTATTTAGTCAGCCACCAATTGTGCAAGTTCTCCCACTTAAAAAGATGAGAGAGGCCTGTAATTTTCATCATAGGTACACGTCAAATATGACAGACAAAATGAGAAAAAAAAATCCAGAAAATCACATTGTAGGATTTTTTATGAATTTATTTGCAAATTATGGTGGAAAATAAGTATTTGGTCAATAACAAACGTTTCTCAATACTTTGTTATATACCCTTTGTTGGCAATGACACAGGTCAAACGTTTTCTGTAAGTCTTCACAAGGTTTTCACACACTGTTGCTGGTATTTTGGCCCATTCCTCCATGCAGATCTCCTCTAGAGCAGTGATGTTATGGGGCTGTCGCTGGGCAACACGGACTTTCAACTCCCTCCAAAGATTTTCTATGGGGTTGAGATCTGGAGACTGGCTAGGCCACTCCAGGATCTTGAAATGCTTCTTACGAAGCCACTCCTTTGTTGCCCAGGTGGTGTGTTTGGGATCATTGTCATGCTGAAAGACCCAGCCACGTTTCATCTTCAATGCCCTTGCTGATGGAAGGAGGTTTTCACTCAAAATCTCACGATACATGGCCCCATTCATTCTTTCCTTTACACGGATCAGTCGTCCTGGTCCCTTTGCAGAAAAACAGCCCCAAAGCATGATGTTTCCACCCCCATGCTTCACAGTAGGTATGGTGTTCTTTGGATGCAACTCAGCACTCTTTGTCCTCCAAACACGACGAGTTGAGTTTTTACCAAAAAGTCCTATTTTGGTTTCATCTGACCATATGACATTCTCCCTATCCTCTTCTGGATCATCCAAATGCACTCTAGCAAACTTCAGACGGGCCTGGACATGTACTGGCTTAAGCAGGGGGACACGTCTGGCACTGCAGGATTTGAGTCCCTGGCGGCGTAGTGTGTTACTGATGGTAGGCTTTGTTACTTTGGTCCCAGCTCTCTGCAGGTCATTCACTAGGTCCCCCCATGTGGTTCTGGGATTTTTGCTCACCGTTCTTGTGATCATTTTGACCCCACGGGGTGAGATCTTGCGTGGAGCCCCAGATCGAGGGAGATTATCAGTGGTCTTGTATGTCTTCCATTTCCTAATAATTGCTCCCACAGTTGATTTCTTCAAACCAAGCTGCTTACCTATTGCAGATTCAGTCTTCCCAGCCTGGTGCAGGTCTACAATTTTGTTTCTGGTGTCCTTTGACAGCTCTTTGGTCTTGGCCATAGTGGAGTTTGGAGTGTGACTGTTTGAGGTTGTGGACAGGTGTCTTTTATACTGATAACAAGTTCAAACAGGTGCCATTAATACAGGTAACGAGTGGAGGACAGAGGAGCCTCTTAAAGAAGAAGTTACAGGTCTGTGAGAGCCAGAAATCTTGCTTGTTTGTAGGTGACCAAATACTTATTTTCCACCATAATTTGCAAATAAATTCATTAAAATCCTACAATGTGATTTTCTGGATTTTTTTTCTCAATTTGTCTGTCATAGTTGACGTGTACCTATGATGACAATTACAGGCCTCTCTCATCTTTTTAAGTGGGAGAACTTGCACAATTGGTGGCTGACTAAATACTTTTTTTCTCCACTGTATATTTTTGTTCAGTATATGTCCACACCTCTTTGTTTTACTTGAGTATCATGTGGCCGTAATCAGCCTCTTCAAAACTCTCCTGATGCCCTTGTCTTTCCTTTGACTAAAACATGTGAGAATCAATGTCAAATGAGGACACAACAACGGTTCTATTCAACATGTGTTGTGGGTAAAGAAACATCATTGTGAACATTTTTCACATTTACATTTTAGTCATTTAGCAGACACTCTTATCCAGAGCGACTTACAGTTAGTGAGTGTATACATTTTTTTCATACTGAACAATCTGATTGTAAAAACAAGTCATGAAAATAGTTGAGTCATATATTCATAGCTGCATTCTGCTGTTTGTTAATCAGTCAGTTAGAAACCATCTTAGTGAGCCCTGTACTGTTCCTTACACATTCATCATCATCATCATCATCACTAATAGTGGAGAGAAAACCTGTCAGTCTCATGCAGTAAGGAAGAGGACACTCAATACTGAAACTCCTGCAATAGGGAAGAGGACATTGTGACAGATTACGATACTGTATACCAATATACTTCAGAATGATTTAATTACATAGCACTGTAAACTCTATTATTCAGAAATAATATATCTACTGATGTTTTCTCATTCAGATAAAAGATATTCCCAGTTCTATTAGCATTTTATGTATATTGTGGAGGGTGCCATACCGAAGCAGTAGATATCATTTCAAGAGTTCAAATTGTGTCCTGCAGGTCATCTGTATGTTATTGTTTTAAATTAGTTAAAACTGGCTAAAATGTGATCTTTAAAATGTTTTATCAGAGACTACCTCTACACCTTCAGACATTTTGTTTAATGTACTGATAACCAACGCCTGATTACAGACCAATTGTTCATTATTGATGTAGATAAACTTTTCTTGACTTTTTGGTCAGTCAATATTGTATGTATCGTCTGGGACATTAACCCTTTTCTTCATATATTGCTCTGTTGTTGTTGAACGCTGATATCAAATAACTTTGGCAATTGCAAGCTACTCTACTTTCCAAATGGAAACATGACATGTTGATAAGATTATGAAAAGGTACAGCAAAGGATAATGCAATGCCATTCATGGAGTACTAGGGAAGAGTGGGGTATGTTGAGCCATTTCTTACATTCAGCATTACTTAGTCCCAGATAGGTGCAGTGAAATATGTTGTTTTAGAGGGTCAGTCATAGTAGTACGGTGCCCCTGGAGCAAATTAGGGTTAACGACAGATTTTTCTCCTTGTCGGCTTTCGGTTACTGGCCCATTGCTCTAACCGTAATTCGTCTAACAAAAGATATCTACATATATTTCAGGATGTCGTGTATCCCTGGAAAAAAATCAGAATTAATATAAGCATACTGTTTTGAAGACATAGCTTGTCCAAAAAAAGTGGTCTCTTGGAACAACTTAAATAGAGCATATGGACAGGGTGATCATACGGATACATTTCTAACGCTTTGTACTTTTGTAAACACTTTTAACATCGGCTCAAGCCCTGGTGTAACCTCATATCCCAGCGATAATGCTTTGCATTACGCCTGGGAAGAAAACTCTTCAATTGTGGCCTAGAGGGGGGCGAACCCAACTGAGGAAGGCATTTTTCATCATTTAAATTTGACTAATCACACACGTGTTTATAAAAGGCCACATTTTTCCTGTACAAAGAAAGGAGAAGAAACATCTCTGATTATGCCAACTCTGTCACTACGTGCTCAGGCATGCTTTGTTTCGCTAACAGTGATTGAGTTATACTGTTAGCCTAAATTATGACTATTCAATCTACTTATCACATTAGGAGTGGAAGCCTATCTTACATAAGTCTGCAAATGCGATGATAGATGCATGCAATCCTTTAATATAAAGATGCTATTTTATGGTGAAAAAAGATCTTCCACAAACTTGAAACTTGCATGCCCCGACGGGGGAGGGGGCAACTCTATATTAGGTAGGTGTTCCTAATGTTTTGTCCACTCGGTGTAAATGCCGTTCCACAGACCTTTAAACCAGATGTTGCGGTGGTAATTTATGAATGGGGTCATTATTATTTTTGGTTGTTGTTCTCTAAATAGCATTTTAGAGTTTTTCAATTGTGTAGAAATGCAGTAAATGAGCTTAAACTTCCAAAAAATGTCCCCCTCCCCCCCACACCCCACTTTGACATACCCTAGGTTTAGCTGAACTGATGCCACCGTGGCACAGACTAGTATCCAGCTATATTTGGTTTCCCAAGGTTAGATAATGACACACTGTTCATTAACATTGTTCCGAATCATATTCACTTTTGCTACATAGGCGTTTTATATTTGTAACCACATCACACTTTTCTTATCTGAAGTTGTGTTATCAACTGTGTTCCAAATGGCACTATATTCCCTATTTAGTGCACTACTTTTGACTAGAGGCATATGGGCCCTGTTCAAAAGTAGTGCACTATATTGGGGATAGGGTGCCATTTTGGGACACTCTGATTGCGTGATATTGTGTGTTAAAGGAGGGCATGGCATGACATGGTCATATGGCTGTGGATTGGGTCCTGGTGTACAGGATAACTGTATATAAGGCCTGAGTTCTCCTACTCTAACTTCAATCACTGAGTCCAAGAAGAACCAGAAGCAACCATGATGAAGTGGGCTGTCGTCCTGTGTGCCCTAGTGGTCCTCTCCGAGTGTAATACCAAGTAAGTCCCAGTCCTGTTCTACTCTTCTTTTTTATTTTATTTTCTGTCTGCATATTCTGTTTATTGTTGTCAACACCATTTCACCAGGTCAAATTCCTGGTACATGTAATTGGCGAATAAAGGTGATTGTGTGTTTTCAGGATCTCTCTGATCAAGGGGAAGACTGCCAGAGAGACCCTGATGGAGAAGGGTATATGGGAGGAGACCAGGCTGAAGTTCCCCTACAACCCTATGGCCAAGTTCTACCAGACCGGTGATGAGGCTATGACCAACGACGCTGATGTAAGGCAGAGCCAGAAGCAGTATTAGCCATGCTTCTTCAAATGTAACTAGCTACATAGTTAGACAAATGCCTGTTTCTTCATAGTACTCTGAAATGTTCACTTGTTTGACCCTGACTTACAGTACATCTCTGTTTCAACGTCTCTCTGCAGTTGTCCTACTATGGTGTGATCTCCATTGGAACCCCTCCTCAGTCCTTCAACGTCATCTTTGACACTGGCTCCTCCAACCTGTGGGTTCCCTCTGTCTCCTGCTCCAGCCCAGCCTGCCGTGAGTATATTGTAGGGGTCTGGAGAATACTGTTGACGTTGGAGAATAGCTATATTTCTAATTGTTTCTGAGTAGTCTCTTGTGACAGAGTTGCAAAAAACTGTTTCATATTGAGTACCTAGCCAGAGAATGGGAGACTTGGTTGTGGGTTGAGGTTAGGGGCTGAGGGAAGCACCTTGAGATTTACAGCATAAAGGGGTTCACTCAACACAATGAAACAATAGAATAGGAGGAATGTATTTTTCTATTGTCCCATTTAGAGCGTGGATTGTGGAAAATAGCTCAATACCAACGAAGAAATGAATGTTCAGTTTTGCAATGGCATGGTGTGTACTTAATGAAGATGTTCATGTTTTGAATAGAGAACCATGCCGAATTCAACCCTGCACAGTCTAGCACCTTCTCGTGGGCCAACAAGCCTGTTTCCATTCAGTACGGAACTGGCAGCATGACTGGACAGCTGGCATACGACACTGTTTCAGTATGTAAATGTAGCTAGCTACACATTATTGTGATACATTTTTTATTGACACTTTCAAATACAACATACTGTACATTACATACAATACAACCCCCAAATAATATTCCACTCAGCACCCGTCCTCCCCTAGTGGTCCCATTTTATAACATAACAGGCTATAAACAATACCCAAGCATATTAGTAACTGACTCCAGTAGATTCAGCAAATAAATATAATTACTATTTTGGGTACACTCAATATGGCCTCCGGTCCACACATCACCAAACAACTGACTTGAATGGGAAAACCCATTCTAGTAATTCTATTTCTATGGTGCCCAGTGACTGATGCCTGCTGTTCTGTGTTTCCAGGTGGGAGGTATCTCTGTGACTCAGCAGATCTTTGGTGCCAGTCAGACCGAGGCTCCCTTCATGGCCAACATGGTTGCCGACGGTATCCTGGGCCTGGCTTTCCCCAACCTGGCAGCCTCTGGGGCCACACCCGTCTTTGACAACATGATGACCCAGGGCCTGGTGTCCCAGAACCTCTTCTCTGTCTACCTGAGCGGGTAACATAGTAACTGTACAAATACACCTGGATGGGAGGTGGCATTTTCTCTTAGTTGTGATATTAATAAATAAGAATGTACCAGTGAATTGATATTAAATACAATTATACAACTGCTTTAATTGTCTTTGAAGGAGAGGTGACATCCATTTAGAAATGCGTTGATGATTAAACAACCTTGTTGACCTTTTCTCCTCCTCCAATAGAAACTCAGCAGAGGGTAGTGTGGTGTCATTCGGTGACATCGAGTCTAACTACTACACCGGACAGATCACCTGGATCCCCCTGTCCTCCGAGACCTACTGGCAGATAAACATGGACAGGTAGGTACACTAGTCCACACAGAGCCCATATCCTGGTCCGTATCCATACCAATATTCATGTATCATCCCTTCATGCCATTACCCAGAACACATTGGAACAGTACATAAAATGAACATGCCTACTTCCAGTCTGGAGCCTATGACAAAATCTTGCTGTGCACTTAGCAAGTTCATGTTTATTTGCTCACAACAAAAACCCAACAGCAAGAAATATACATACAACCAAAAGAACAGGTAAACTCAGCTAATATTTGTCCTTCCAGTGTTACCATCAACGGCAACACAGTGGCTTGCAATGGTGGCTGTCAGGCTATCATAGATACTGGTACCTCCCTGATCGTCGGGCCAACCAGTGACATCAACAACATGAACAGCTGGGTCGGAGCCACCACTGACCAGTATGGAGATGTGAGTCACACACACACTGACCGGTACAGACATGTCCAACTATAAGGCTTTTCACACTACTGAGCGGAACCAAGCCCAGCCAAACCAAGCTGCACTAAGCTGCCTGGTCTTGTTAGTTGTTGGAACGAACGTGTTAAAAAGAACCAGTGGGAAGAGCAAATATCTGAACCAGTTGTGGTTGGGGCGGCATGGTTGTGTGAAAAGGGTATACATCTGTTCTCATTGTTGTTTTTTCCCTCAATCACTGCCTCCCCTTTGATCAATGTATGCACTCACTAACTGTAAGTCGCTCTGGATAAGAGCGTCTTCTAAATGACTAAAATGTCAAATGTAATCAACCACAGAATAAACTAGAACATTTTTATTCCTCTCCTAGGCCACCGTGAACTGCAACAACATTCCCAGCATGCCCGAGGTGACCTTCACCCTCAACGGAAACGCCTTCACCATCTCTGCCTCCGCCTACACCTCCCAGGTAGTCTACTGAAATACATGTTGTTACATATAACCTATGACCTCCCAGGTAGTCTACTGAAATACATGTTGTTACATACAACCTATCTGCCCTATCTGATCTGTAATGCTGATGTGTTTCAGAGCAAGCTCCTTCATCAGAGCACCTGTACATCTGAGACTTGACCTTTCTTTTAGATCCTAGGAGCAAAGGGCCTCATATGCCTGATTTTCCTCCTCTTCCTCTCTCTATCTCTGTAGAACTCCAACGGCTGCATGACTGGTTTTGGAAATGGTGGAACTCAGCAGCTCTGGATCCTTGGAGATGTCTTCATCAGGCAATACTATGCCATCTTTGACAGGCAGAACAACAGTGTCGGTCTAGCCCAGGCTGCGTAAGATATCCATTGAGAGATCCACTAGATCTACAGAGATCCACTGATCCCAAAGATCCTTAAGGGCTAGAAGTGGGATTGAAATTGAAAAGTAATTTATGATTGAGCCGATATATGCAGCATTTACCGTGAATGCAGTCTCTGCTAACGCGAGAACATGGCCTTTAAATCTAAATCATACTATAGCGCAGATCTTCCAAAGTCTGGATTGAATCTAGGCCTAAGTCTTCCAGTTATGTTATATATGTGATTAAATCGCTAAAATTGGCTTTGTTCAGGAAATGTTGTAGATTGTGAAATGTGCACAGCTGCAAATGAATAAAATACATGTTATCATTGCAAATAAAGTGTGTTTGGTTGTCTATAGCTCTTTCTCCCTGAAGTGAAACTATCCTCTTGTGGAACCTCTTAATGTAAGAAAAAGATAGGAACAGAATAGAATACAATCTATACACTTTTTTGGGGGGGTTCCCAAACCTTTTATAGTCCCATACCCATACTTCAAACGTTCAACCTCCAGCAGCGTACCCCCTCTAGCACCAGGGGCAGCGCACTCTCAAATGTTGTTTTTCTGCCGTCATTGTAAGCCTGCCACACACACACTATATGATACATTTATTAAACATATGAATGAGTGTAATAATATTAATATTATAATAATCAATAAATTCGCTCTTTATTTATCCATCTTGCATATAAAATCTTATTTGTTCATCAATCATTGTGAATAACTCACCACAGGTTAATGAGAAGGATGCACATAACTCTGCAATGTTGGGTTGTATTGGAGAGAGTCTCAGTCTTAAATCATTTCCCACACACAGCATGTGCCTGTATTTAGTTTTCATGCTAGTGAGGGCCAAGAATCCACTCTCACATAGGTACGTGGTTGCAAAGGGCATCAGTGTCTTAACAGCGTGATTTGCCAAGGCAGGATACCCTGACCGCAGCCCTATCCAGAAATCTGGCAGTGGCTTCTGATTAAATTCAACTTTCACAGAACCGCTTGTTGCAATTTCGATAAAAAATAAAATAGAAATTAATTTCACCTTTATTTAACCAGGTAAGCCAGTTGAGAACAAGTTCTCATTTACTACTGTGACCTGGCCAAGATAAAGCAAAGCAGTGCGATAAAAACAACAACATAGAGTTACATATGGGGTAAAACAAAACATAAACTCAAAAATACAATAAAATATATATATACAGTTTGTGCAAATGTAGCAAGTTATGGAGGTAAGGCAATAAATAGGCTATAGTGCAAAATAATTACAATTAGTATTAACACTGGAATGATAAATGATAGCAAGAGATGATGTGCAAATAGAGATACTGGGGTACAAATGAGCAAAATAAATAACAATATAGGGATGAGGTAGTTGGATGGGCTAATTTCAGATTGGCTGTGTACAGGTGCAGTGATCGGTAAGGTGCTCTGACAACTGATGCTTAAAGTTAGTGAGGGAGATAAGTGTCTTCAGCTTCAGAGATTTTTGCAATTTGTTCCAGTCTTTGGCAGCAGAGAACTGGAAGGAATGGCGGCCAAAGGAGGTGTTGGCTTTGGGGATGACCAGTGAGATATACCTGCTGGAGCGCATACTACGGGTGGGTGTTGCTATGGTGACCAATGAGCTAAGATAAGGCGGGGATTTGCCTAGCATTGATTTATAGATGGCCTGGAGCCAGTGGGTTTGGCGACGAATATGTAGTGAGGACCAGCCAACAAGAGCGTACAGGTCACAGTGGTGGGTAGTATATGGGGCTTTGGAGACAAAACGGATGGCACTGTGATAGACTACATCCAATTTGCTGAGTAGAGTGTTGGAGGCTATTTTGTAAATGATATCGCCAAAGTCAAGGATCGGTAGGATAGTCAGTTTTACGAGGGCATGTTTGGCAGCATGAGTGAAGGAGGCTTTGTTGCGAAATAGGAAACCGATTCTAGATTTAACTTTGGATTGGAGATTCTTAATGTGAGTCTGGAAGGAGAGTTTACAGTCTAACCAGACACCTAGGTATTTGTAGTTGTCCACATACTCTAGGTCAGACCCGTCGAGAGTAGTGATTCTAGTCGGGTGGGCGGGTGCAAGCAGCGTTCGGTTGAAGACCATGCATTTAGTTTTACTAGTGTTTAAGAGCAGTTGGAGGCTACTGAAGGACTGTTGTATGGCATTGAAGCTCGTTTGGAGGTTTGTTAACACAGTGTCCAATGAAGGGCCAGATGTATACAAAATGGTGTCGTATGCGTAGAGGTGGATCTGAGAGTCACCAGCAGCAAGAGCGACATCATGGATATACACGGAGAAAAGAGTCGGCCCAAGAATTGAACCCTGTGGCACCCCCATAGAGACTGCCATAGGTCCAGACAACAGGCCCTCCGATTTGACACATTGAACTCTATCTGAGAAGTAGTTGGTGAACCAGGCGAGGCAGTCATTTGAGAAACCAAGGCTATTTAGTCTGCCAATAAGAATGCGGTGGTTGACAGAGTCGAAAGCCTTGGCCAGGTCGATGAAGACGGCTGCACAGTACTGTCTATTATCGATCGCGGTTATAATATCGTTTAGGACCTTGAACGTGGCTGAAGTGCACCCATGACCAGCTCGGAAACCGGATTGCATAGCGGAGAAGGTACGGTGGGATTCGAAATGGTCAGTGATCTGTTTGTTAACTTGGCTTTCCAAAACTTTCGAAAGGCAGGGCAGGATGGATATGGGTCTGTAACAGTTTGACAATTCGATGAGGGTCTCTTGTTCAGATATCGGTAAGTGGACTGGAGGCAGGACATGAAAGGGATAACGAATCCAGTGGTTTGTTTTGTCCGTTTGGGGAAGGTACCTGCGTAATTGCGCACCCAGCTCACTCAGGTGCTTCTCTATATCACATTTGACGTTGTCCATAAGCTTGAGTTCATTTGCACACAAAAAACCATACAATGATGGAAAGACCTGTGTGTTGTCCTTGTTAATGTAGACAGAGAAGAGCTCCAACTTCTTAATCATAGCCTCAATTTTGTCCCACACATTGCATATAGTTGCGGAGAGTCCCTGTAATCCTAGAGATTCAGCTCATTCAGGCGAGAAAAAACATCACCCAGATAGGCCAGTCGTGTGAGAAACTCGTCATCATGCAAGTGGTCAGACAAGTGAAAATTATGGTCTGTAAAAAAAACTTTAAGCTCGTCTCTCAATTTTAAAAAACGTGTCAATACTTTGCCCCTTGATAACCAGCGCACTTCTGTATATTTTAAAAGCGTTACATGGTCGCTGCCCATATCATTGCATAATGCAGAAAATACACGAGAGTTCAGGGGCCTTGCTTTAACAAAGTTAACCATTTTCACTGTAGTGTCCAAAACGTCTATCAAGCTGTCAGGCATTCCCTCGTCAGCACGAGCCTCTCGGTGGATGCTGCAGTGTACCCAAGTGGCGTCGGGAGCAACTGCCTGAACTCCACTATGTCTCCCTGTCATGGCTTTTGCGCCATCAGTACAGATACCAACACATCTTGACCACCAAAGTCCATTTGATGTCACAAAGCTGTCCAGTACTTTCAAAATACCCTCTCCTGTTGTCCTGGTTTCCAGTGGTTTGCAGAAGAGGATGTCTTCCTTAATTGACCCCACATAAACGTAACGGACTTATACCAGGAGCTGTGCCAGGCCCGCCACGTCTGCTGACTCATCCAGCTGTAACGCATAGAACTCACTGGCTTGTATGCGAAACAGTAATTGTTTAAAAACATCTCCTGCCATGTCACTGATGCGTCGTGAAACAGTGTTGTTTGATAAAGGCATTGTCTGTATAGTTTTTTGGGCCTTTTCCTCCAGCATTGTCCCAGCCATGTCCGCGGCAGCTGGAATAATGAAGTCCTCCACAATAATATGGGGCTTGCCTGTCTTAGCCACTCGGTAGCTCACCATTTAAGATGCTTCTAGCCCCTTCATATTCATGGTTAATGTTGCTTTTATACATGTCTTACTACTCGAAAGTCGTCTTAATTCTCGCTTAAAATACTCCCGTGGCTTATTTTTCAAATTGGCATGTTTCCTTTCAAAATGTCTGGGCAAGAGTGAAGGTTTCCTCGAGTTGTGAGATAGTACTTTTGCACATATAACACACCGTGGCTGAGGAAAGGCACTACTCCCAATATAAGTGAACCCCAAATCAATGCAGTTCTCATCATATTTGCGCCTCTTCGTCCCTGTCTGTTGTTCGGTGCTTTCCCGGGTAAGGGGACAGTAGCTCTTCGCCAGCATCAGATTCACAACTGTCAGTGTCCATGCTAGCTGGGCTAGCAACAAATGTAGAATAACTGATGCTAACATTGGATGTGCTCGTGGAAGCAGAACAACTTGTGTCATCGACAGGTGCAGGTGTAGTACTCCTGGAAGTAGTACTACCAGTAGAGCTGGTATGTGTCTCTATGGACGCGGGCCTCACTTTTTAAAAACATTTATCAATTTTAGAGCAAACGGAATGAGCAGCAGCTACGTTTGGCTACATACGGACCGTTAATGGAATTCCCGCGAGAGAGTAACGGTTAATGTGATTGGATATTAATTATTTGACTAGGCTACCTGTATTTGACATTGTGTTGTTATTTCGATGAACACTAGATGGTTTAATTTTATTTTTGGCAGTGAGACGAGGCTACTCAGGCGAGAAAAAAAAACATTACCCAAATGTATAGCCCTGTTGGAAAATCTAAATGGACTGTTTGAAAATGTGAATCACATTTTTATTTGGCGTACCCCCATCGGCATTGCCCTTACCCCCAGTTTGGGAATAGCCGGTCTAGTGTAACCGTACAAATGGCCACTCTGATGACTTCTCAGCCATCTTCTGTTCAACTGAACAGAACCTAAAAGCCACAATCCTGACCACATGGTTTGGTATAAAGCTGAGGGATGGGACTGGATAAATGTAACCACTCAAATGAATAGACGGAGCTATGGATGTGGTGGTTCTCTTCAGGCTTACCTGGACCTGCTTCAGCACCCCGTCTCCTAGCCCGGAGGTCAGGTAGGACTTTTCTCCGTTCTGCTGCAGCACCCCGTCTCCCAGGCGGGAGGTCATGTAGGACTTCTCTCTGTTCTCTCTGACTATTTCTGTTCCCTCCTCCTCTTCCTCCATGGGCTGGGGACTCCCCTCGCCACTGCTGAAAACACAACACACACACACACACACACACACACACACACACACACACACATTGGAACACAGTGAAAACAGGGGAGTACTGCCTGAACTTGTCCAATGACAGCAGAGGTTTTTGTTTTTCCATTGCCGTACTGAACACAACCCAGGTGAGACCATGGTGTTGTAGCTGACTGATGTGGTTGATTGTACCTGTATTCAGGTCCGGTGCTGTGGATCTCCTCTGTAGCTTTTTCCACCTGTTCCAACACACTGAAGCCTTCTGCCCCCTCGTAGTCCTGGATGACCACCTGGGTGATCTCTCCATTCTCATTGGTCCCCGCCTCATAACCCTCCTGCACCTCCTGGCCGTGGTATTTTGGCCATTTACCACACCCCCTCGGGCCTTATTGCTTAAATATATCAGAATAATACAAAATAATATATGCCATATATGTACCTCCTGCACCAGGGTCTCGCCGGTCTCAGACATGTGAAAGGTCACAACTTTGGAGTCAGATGACTTCAACACCTGTACCTGAGGTGACAGACAGGCTGCTCATAGTGCAGATGCACTCACACCTGCCTGCTGCCATTCCTGAGCAAGCTCTGCACTGGTGGTGCCCCGCATAGTGAGCTAGGTTATAGGACTACATCATGATAGATCAGTGACTGTCTGATGAGGAACGGTCTGTCTTACCGTAGTGAGCTAGGTTATAGGACTACATCATGGGCGTGATAGAAGCAGTCTACCGTCTTCACAACTGGATAATAATTGCTTTATTTGCCTCATAAAATAATAGAAAAATAAATAATATTGTTTGTTCTATCTATCATGAAGCTGTAATTGAGAATAGCCTACGCCTAACTTTGTTCTTGTTGGTTTTGAAAGACACAACTTTAGGACAACACCTTCGTAGGCTAGAATATTTGGGAAAAAAGCTACTGTTGATAACTTTAGCTTGTATTAAAGCTTTTACGATAGGCCAGTAGGAAGAATGAGAATAGGTTATCGGCCATTTGGTTTCCAACCTTGCATGCGAGGACTTTTCCGGCCCGCATGGATAGTTTCTTCCTTAAAAGGCCTAAACTTAAACTTCTTATAGGCTGCTGATATACTTGGTTCTTTTATAAGGGATGATCTGGATAGAAAAAGCCTAACTATGGTAACTGAACATTTAGAGAAAAAAGGGGAAAATACTTACTGCCTCAGACTTTGTTTTCCTGTGAAATGAAGAAAAATACGTTACAGGATCTAATGACTGATTGATGAATTGTTTGATCAAACTTTATTAGTTTTTTAGATCGAGTTTTACTGCAGTGCTGGGAAAAGTACCCAATTGTCATACTTGAGTAAAAGTAAAGATACCTGAATAGAAAATGACTCAAGTAAAAGTGAAAGTCACCCAGTAAAATACGACTTGAGTAAAAGTCTAAAAGTTTTTGGTTTTAAATATACTTAAGCATCAAAAGTAAATGTAATTGCTAAAATATACTTCAGTATCAAAAATAAAAGTATAAATCATTTCAAATTCCTTATAGTAAGCAAACTAGACGTCACCATTTTCTTGTTTTTTTAATTTACGGATTCCAAGAGGCACACTCCAACATTCAGACATAATTTACAAACGAAGCATGTGTGTTTAGTGAGTCCGCCAGATCAGGTTCAGAAGGGATGACCAGCGATGTTCTATTGATAAGTGCGTGAATTGGGCCATTTTCCTGTCCTGCTAAGCATTCAAAATGTAACGAGTACTTTTGGGTGTCAGGGAAAATGTATGGAGTAAAAAGTACCTTATTTTCTTTAGGACTGTATTGAAGTAAAAGTAAAAGTTGTCAAAAATATAAATAGTAAAGTAAAGTACGGATACCCAAAAAAACTACTTCAAATCAAATCAAATGTTATTTGTCACATACACGTGTTTAGCAGATGTTATTGCAGGTGTAGCAAAATGCTTGTGCTTCTAGCTTCACAACATATACCCAATACACACAAATCTAGTAAGGAATGGAATTTAAGAATATATACATATATGGACAAGCAATGACAGAGCGGCATGGACTAAGATACAGTAGAATATTATAGAATAGAATACAGTATATACATATGAGATGAGTAGTGAAGGAAATGTAAACATTATTAAAGTGACTAGTGTTCCATTTCTTAAAGTGGCCAGTTGATTTCAATAGGCAGCAGCAGCCTCTAATGTGCTAGTGATGGTTATTTAACAGTCTGATGGCCTTGAGATAGAAGCTGTTTTTCATTCTCTCGGTCCCAGCTTTAATGCACCTGCACTGACCTTGCCTTCTGGATGATAGCGGGGTGAACAGGCAGTGGCTCGGGCGGTTAATATCCTTGATGATCTTTTTGGCCTTCCAGTGACATCGGGTGCTGTAGGTGTCTTGGAGGGCGGGTAGTTTGCCCCCGATAATGAGTTTGGCAGACCGCACCACCCTCTGGAGAGCCCTGCGGTTGCGGGCGGTGCAGTTGCCGTACCAGGCGGTGATACAGCCCGACAGGATGCTCTCAATTGTGCATCTGTAAAAGTTTGTCAGGGTTTTAGGTGCCAAGCCAAATTTCTTCAGCCTCCTGATGTTGAAGAGGCTCTGTTGCGCCTTCTTCACCACACGGTCTGCGTGGGTGGACCATTTCAGTTTGTCAGTGATGTGTACGCCAAGGAACTTGAAACTTTCCATCTTCTTCACTGCGGTCCCGTCGGTGTGGATAGGCGGGTGCACCCTCTGCTGTTTCCTGACGTCCACGATCATTGTTTTGTTGACTATGAGTGAGAGGTTACTTTCCTGGCACCACACTCCCAGAGCCCTCACCTCCTTCCTGTAGGCTGACTCTTCATTGTTTGTAATCAAGCCTACTCCTGTTGTGTTGTCTGCAAACTTGATGATTGAGTTGGAGGCATGCTTGGCCACGCAGTCATGGGTGAACAAGGAGTACAGGAGGGGGCTGAGCACGCACCCTTGTGGGGCCCCAGTGTTGAGGATCAGCGAAGTGGAGATGTTGTTTCCTACCTTCACCACCTGGGGGCGGCCTGTCAGGAAAGTTCAGGACCCAGTTGCACAGTGCGGGGTTCAGATCTCTTAATATGGAGACAATCTCTTTATTTGTTGTTACGTTATAATGAAGAAAAAAGGTTAGGTTAATACAACAAACCTCACTGGTATCGTCCCATTTGATATAATCCACTTCAGTCACCCCCCAACCCATAAGTACCGCTTTGATTGTGAAGCTGCTTAGAAGACTCCAGAAAGGAAAATAGATTGTTGATGATTTGATATGTCCCTTCTATCAATAATAAGGCGTTGCTGGTATCTCTGTGTCCACAGTATGCCCTTCCCCTATTGGATATGCTCACTCAGTAAGTGCTGTAACCCAATCAGAAGCTGTCTTACTCCATGGTGATGAGCAGAGTGTAACTCAGAGGTGTTACTCAGTTTTTTCCTATAATGCCTTTGTTAATGTAGATAAAGGACCTGAGTCATGTTAGGAGCTCTGGTTTTCCTGTTTCTGAACACACCAGCTGTTATGGCTATGGTTCAACCCAGCACTCAGAGAAACCAACACGACAAAGGGAGTGGAAGAAACAAAAATATTTTAATAAAAGTTCAAATTGTCTTAGTCCAAAAACAACTGAAGTAAAGGAACAGAGTGGGCTAGTCGGCTCCGGAGGAAGGAGAGGCTGAGGCAGGCAGGCAGGCAGGCAGGCAGGCAGGCAGGCAGGCAGGTTGGGAGGTATGTCTGAACTGAAGACAAAACAAACGACAGGTTAAGGAGAGTGGAGAGCCAGGCTGAAGACCAAGACAAAATAACTTTACTGGTGAGCCAAGTTACCGCTCTGGTAAGAACAACGATCTGGCGCCGGTGGAGAGCCATGCCCAGGAATAAGTAGTGCAGGTTGATGAGAGAATAGGATGCAGCTGCGTAGGCAGGAATCACTGGAAACAACCCGCAGCTGCACAGGAGAGGCAGATCCTGAGCACGCCCCCTGCTCCACTCCAGACACACCCACATAAAGGGGACAAACACACATACAACAGAAAAAGAGGGGACAAAACAAGGAGGAAGGGAAACAGAAAAGGGAGAGACAAGCTGCCCACATAACAGTACCCCCCCCTCAATGGTCGCCACCTGGCGACCCACCAGGCCTGTCAGGGTTGTCGTGATGGAAGTCCGTGATCAGCTGAGGATCCAACACAAAACGCTTAGGGACCCAAGACCTCTCCTCTGGTCCATAACCTTCCCAATCGACTAGGTATTGGAGACCCCTACCCCGCCTCCGAGAGTCCAGGAGCCTACTGACGGTGTAGGCCGGATGGTCGTCAATGAGGCGAACAGGTGGAGGTGGATCAGCCGGCGGACACAAAAGGCTGGAGGACACAGGTTTCAGTTGGGAGACGTGGAAGGTAGGGTGTATCTTCATGGCTGAAGGCAACTTCAAACGAACCGCAGCGGGGTTAATGATGGACTCCACCACAAACGGACCCAGGTACCGAGGAGACAGCTTGCGTGATTTGGTACGAAGAGGTACGTTCTTAGATGACAGCCAAACCTCTTGACCAGGATGAAACACAGGTGCGGGAGTCCTGCTCCTATCCGCTGTTGTCTTGTTCCTGTCGGTGGTCCGAAGCAATGCTTCCCGAGCGTCGCTCCACACTCTCTGGCAGCGGCGGAGGTTCTCCTGAACCGAAGGAACAGCCAATTCCTTCTCCTGAGCAGGAAACAGAGGGGGTTGATAACCCATGGTAACCTCGAAGGGTGAAAGACCGGTGGCAGAGGCGGTGAGGGAGTTGTGGGCGTACTCTATCCAGGGCAGATGTTTAGCCCAGGATGATGGATGTTGAGCAGCCACACAACGAAGGGTTGCTTCGAGGTTTTGATTGGCTCTTTCTGTTTGACCGTTGGTCTGGGGATGAAACCCTGAGGACAGACTAACGGAAGCACCCAAAGCAGAACAGAAACCCTTCCAAACACGGGAAGTAAACTGTGGGCCTCTATCAGATACGATGTCCACAGGTATTCCATGGGGACGGAATACATGTTGGACTAGGAGGTCCGCTGTCTCACTGGCAGACGGTAATTTTGGTAATGCTATATAGTGGACAGATTTAGAGAATCTGTCCACAATGGTAAGTATAGTATCATTACCTTCAGACTTGGGTAGGCCGGTGACAAAATCCATGGCAATGTGGGACCAGGGACGGCTGGGAACTGGGAGGGGTAGCAGCAGCCCCGAAGGGGACTGATGGGAGGCTTTGCCCCGAGCACAGGTTGAACAGGCTGCCACAAAAGCCCGAACGTCAGTTTCCATTGAAGGCCACCAAAAATGTCTCCTAAGCAGCGTCAACGTGCGTCTCATCCCAGGGTGACCAGCAAAACGGGAGGTGTGAATCCACTGCAACACCTGAGACCGGACCGTCTCGGGAACAAAGAGTAGGTTGGGAGGTCCATCACCCGGTCCCGGGTCCGTGGCAAGTGCAGTCTTCACAAGAGACTCGATCTCCCACTGAACAGCCGCCACGACGCATGAGGAAGGCAGGACTGCCTCAGGCTCGCTGGTCTCCGAAGGGTCAGCAAACTGGCGGGACAAAGCATCTGGTTTAACATTTCTTGACCCCGGTCTGTATGTAAGAATAAAGTTAAACCTACTAAAAAACAGGGCCCATCTGGCTTGGCGTGAGTTGAGTCTCTTAGTGGCTTGGATGTAAGCCAAGTTTTTGTGGTCAGTCCAGACCACAAACGGCAATTCAGCTCCATCCAGCCAGTGCCGCCATTCTTCCAGTGCAAGCTTGACCGCCAGCAGTTCCCGGTTTCCAACGTCGTAATTCCGTTCTGTGGGTGACAATTTCTTGGAGAAAAAAGCACAGGGGTGAAGCCTTTGGTCAGTGGGGGAGCGCTGGGAGAGGACTGCTCCCACACCTGAGTCCGACGCGTCCACCTCCACAACAAACTGCAGAGAGGTATTGGGGTGTATCAACACGGGGGAGGTGGAAAACAGTTCCTTCAAAACCCCTACCGCCTGCTCCGCCTCAGGGGACCACCGAAAAGGGACTTTAGGAGATGTGAGTCTTGTAAGGGGTGCCACCACTCTACTAAAACCCTTAATGAATCTACGGTAGAAGTTAGCAAAGCCCAAAAATCGTTGAAGTTGCTTACGGGTGGTGGGTGTGGGCCATTCCGTCACTGCCCGGATCTTCTCGGGGTCCGCCTTCACCTGCCCGCTCTCAATTATGAATCCAAGGAACGATGTAGACTGTTTGTGGAACTCACACTTCTCTGCTTTGACGTACAGCTTGTTCTCCAAGAGCCGTTGAAGGACTTGACGGACGTGTGACTCATGCTCCTCGGGTGACTTGGAAAAAACAAGAATATCATCCAGGTATACAAAGACAAAACGGTTCAAAAAATCCCTAAGAACATCGTTCACCATGGCTTGGAAAACCGCAGGGGCATTTGAAAGCCCAAAGGGCATGACCAAATACTCAAAATGTCCCAGTGGAGTGTTGAAAGCGGTTTTCCACTCATCTCCCTTTCGGATTCGGACAAGGTGATAAGCATTCCTGAGGTCGAGCTTGGAAAACACTGTGGCGCCATGCAGAGGTTCAAAAGCTGAGTTGATGAGTGGAAGGGGATACTTGTTTTTAACAGTTATGTTGTTTAAACCCCTGAAATCGATACAGGGGCGTAACGACTTGTCCTTCTTTTCCACGAAAAAGAAACCTGCACCCAAAGGAGACGACGAGGGACGGATTATGCCCGAGACCAGAGAATCACCAATGTACTGCTCCATTGCCTCTCTTTCCGGTCGGGACAGATTGTATAACCGACTAGAGGGCAAGGGAGCACCAGGAAGCAGTTCAATAGGGCAATCATAAGGCCTATGTGGTGGTAGAGACAGAGCCTTGTCCTTACTGAAAACCTCCGCTAAGTCATGGTATTCTTTGGGGACAGATGACAGATCAAGAGGAGCTGAGGGAGGAGTTGGGTTACACTTAGTGGGGGGAACCGCTGACCTCAGGCACTCGGAATGGCAGTTAGTGCTCCAACTGAGAATGGTGTGACGTGTCCAATCAATTTGTGGGTTGTGAAGAGCCAACCAGGGGAAGCCAAGGATTAGGGAGGTAGCTGAGCCAGACATAACTCTTAGCTGAATGCTTTCACAATGATTGCCAGAAATCACTAGGGAAACGGGGGTGGTTTGATGAGTTATCTCCGCGAGGAGGCGCCCATCAAGGGCTGTGACCCGGATGGGGGTAGGTAGTGGCTCCATGGGGATACGAGCTTGTGTAACGAACTGGTGGCTAATAAAGTTATCTTCTGCACCTGAGTCTATGAGAGCTGAGAGTGGCAGGGAATGACTCTGGAAACGTAAGGTTACAGGTACTTGTAATCGGGGAATGATGGGTTCAGGATCTAACTCTGGGCTCGCAAGTAGACCCACCGTTACGAGCGAGCCTTGTCTTTTGGCCGCTTAGGGCATGTAGCCAGAATGTGTGTGGCGTCTCCACAGTACAGGCACTCACCCGCCTGGAGGCGCCGTTGCCGCTCAGCTGGAGGTAGTCGAGCTCGACCCACTTGCATAGGTTCCTCCTCTGTGCTCGGGATGGAATCAGGAACAAGAAGCTGCCGACTCCGGAGAGGCGAGACTCGAGTGGTTGAAGGCTGGGGAACTCGTCCTCCTAGATGTGGCCGATCGCCTCTCTCCCGACGCCTCTCCCGCAACCGATTGTCTAGCTTGATGGACAGGGAAACGAGAGAATGTAAATCATGTGGCTCATCACGAGCAGCCAGTTCATCCTTAATGGCTTCATTCAAACCGTTTAGAAATGCTCCTTGAAGTGCCACATTGTTCCACTTGGAGTCCGCTGCCAACATCCAGAACTCAATAGAGTACTCTGCCACACTGTTAGAACCCTGCCTCAAATTAAAAAGTATCTTGGAGGAATTACCCACATGGTCAGGATGGTCAAAAACAGTCTTCAATTTAGCAGAGAAATCAGCAAAAGTCAATCCAGTCAAAGTTTGATCTGAGCACACAGCCTCAGCCCAAACCAGAGCTTTCCCTCTTAACAGCCCCAGAACATAATGTACCTTAGATGAATCAGTAGAAAACGACAGTGGTCTCTGCCGAAAAATCAAGTCACACTGAAGCAAAAATCCCCGGCACTTGTCCAATTCTCCATTGAACGGTTCAGGCGACGTGACAGGGGGTTCCCGACGGAACGAAGCCTGCCTAGTGTCCGAGGAAACAACTTGGGGTGCATCAAACTGGGGGTCAGAGAGAGATGGAGAACTGATAACAGACAATTTAGAGACGTGTGTAGTTAACTGAGTCACCTGGTTCAGCAGTTGATGATTATCTTCCACAAGAGTCCGAATCAACTGGTCATGCTGTCCTAGCAACGTTCCTTGAGCCTGGATAGCTTGTTGGAAGCTGTCTTTGTTTGCCCCGTGCTGTTTCTCTGTTGGGTCCATGGCCAGATCGTTCTGTTATGGCTATGGTTCAACCCAGCACTCAGAGAAACCAACACGACAAAGGGAGTGGAAGAAACAAAAATATTTTAATAAAAGTTCAAATTGTCTTAGTCCAAAAACAACTGAAGTAAAGGAACAGAGTGGGCTAGTCGGCTCCGGAGGAAGGAGAGGCTGAGGCAGGCAGGCAGGCAGGCAGGCAGGCAGGCAGGCAGACCGACAGGCAGGAAGGCAGGCAGGTTGGGAGGTATGTCTGAACTGAAGACAAAACAAACGACAGGTTAAGGAGAGTGGAGAGCCAGGCTGAAGACCAAGACAAAATAACTTTACTGGTGAGCCAAGTTACCGCTCTGGTAAGAACAACGATCTGGCGCCGGTGGAGAGCCATGCCCAGGAATAAGTAGTGCAGGTTGATGAGAGAATAGGATGCAGCTGCGTAGGCAGGAATCACTGGAAACAACCCGCAGCTGCACAGGAGAGGCAGATCCTGAGCACGCCCCCTGCTCCACTCCAGACACACCCACATAAAGGGGACAAACACACATACAACAGAAAAAGAGGGGACAAAACAAGGAGGAAGGGAAACAGAAAAGGGAGAGACAAGCTGCCCACATAACACCAGCCTTGGTTTAGATGTGTGAGTGCAATGTTAGGGTGTCGTTCAGAAAGAGGCTTTGGTTTGGTGTTCAGTTCACAGATTCTACTACTGCTTTCATGTCTTCTGGCCACCATCACCTGCCAAAAAGCGAACTCCTCAGTAGATGATTCTGAATGTGAGACTTGTTTCAAATGCAGGTACTGTACTAAACCCTCCATACTCCAGAGCCCCAAGGCATTTAGTGACCCCTTTGGCTGTTGACAAAGTTTGTAGTGCATACTGATATTCAGCCAGCAGTAGCAACAGGATGTCGGACAACACCCATTCTTCCTTTCACTTCCTCACCCCACTGTGCACGCAGACATTCTGAATTGTTGCATTATAAGCTGAAATGAAATATTCCATGTTTAAGTTCTGACTTATAGACGGGTTGGTTGTTTAGCAACACAACCGACATGTGTGCAACAATGGGGCAAAACAGCTGGGCTTGGCTTAGGTTGTTGACAACATGTAAACTATATTTCGTCTCCAATGTTTATTAAAAACAAAGTTGCACTTTATTTTACAAATACATTGTTACACTTATTGGTTAGCTAGCTAGCTAAAACATTTTTGCCATATTAGCAAAGACGTGACATCAGTCAAGAACAAGATCAAATTGGTTGAAATTAGGCACTTCCGATTCCCCACATGGCAGCTTCTTGTCATTGTTGCTAGCCATCTGACCATCCAGAATCCTAACACACAGCCTTTCGCCCCTTTGAAGCGCTGGCATCGTTTCCGTGACATTGTCAGCTAACCTGTCTATAGCACAGGAGGCTGCTGAGGGGAGGACGGCTCATAACAATGGCTGGAACGGAGCAAATGGAATGGTATCAAACACCTGGAAATCATGTGTTTGATGTACTGTATTTGATACCATTCCCCTGATACCGCTCCAGCCAATACCACGAGCCCGTCCTCCCCAATTAAGGGACCACCAACCTCCTGTGGTCTATAGTATGTCAGAAAAATTATAGAAAAATTACAGATTGTCTCTTTATACAGATGGAAATGGTCCTGAAGAATGCTGTTTCAAGTATTACACAAGAAAAATCCACGGACAATTCATCAGGGAATATGAAATGACCAGATCTGACTGCCCTAAGAGGGGAGTCATGTAAGTATAGTATTACACCTACACACTGCCACACACACACATACACATACACATACACACACACACACACACACACACACAATACACACAGGGATGTTTACTCGGATATTGTCTGCTCTCTTCCAGCTTGGTCACAAAAAAGAGCTACCGCTTCTGTGCCAATCCAGATGATCCTTCGATTGAGAAGATCATGAAGTCCATCGATGACAGGAAATTCCAGTAACCACTTCCTGGAAGAAAGCTGAAGTCTAAACATGTCAACTCCTGCTCCTATTTCATTTTCAGCTCTATGTTAAGTAACTGTTTTACATGTAGTGACAAAAAGTGTCAAATGATATGCTAGCAATCATGATGATCATTTAGTATATGTATAACACATGTATCAGATGTAATGATCATGTTATGTATCATGTTGTGTATCACTCAACAAAAGGGTTTACCAAGGAACACTTCCAAAAGGACTAATTTGAGTCAGAATGGAGTTGGAGCACTCCACAAAAAAGGCAGAGATTAATTTCTAATTTGGATGAGTACAGGTGACTGACGTTTCAATGTCAAGCTGACGTCTTCCTCAGAGTGACCTGACAATTGCACTTTACTCCTATTTATAGCGTAGTGGCATACTGAGACACATCAATGTAAAAATTTAAATAAGGTCAATGGAAAATTCAAGGTAAATGGCAAATAATAATACTATAAATCTGGTGTCTTCTTGTTGACCAATAGGTCATATATACACATTGGGGGTATTTGAGTGTTTGTGAAAGGGGTGGCGCTGAGACCATCAAAATCAAGGCAACTACATTAGAAAAACCCTAACCTTGAATCATGTTATTTTTATTTGTACTTTGTTGTGTCTCAGTAGGTCACTCTGCTATAAATAGGAGTTATGTGCAATTGTCAGGTCACTCTGAGGAAGACGTCAGCTTTGTTGATATTTTCTACCTCCAATTAGTCCTTTTGGAAGTTTTTCTTGGTAAGCCTTTTTGTTGGAATTTCGTCATTGTTGTCAAGCGCTCCCTTTATGTGTTTGCTGTAGCGCGGACGCCTACCTGATCTCTTATCTATACATTATCCCTTTTTTATTATAAGCTTTGTTATTTTCTTCTCTCACAAACATTTAGCATGAATGAACAATACTGCATGTACTGGCCTTCTATATTTTTTGGAACTTAATAAATCATACCACTTTTACAGGCTCGTTTTTTATACAGTCTTCTATGTTCAATTTGATGGACACAGACGTCTAAGTTATCTTAGATCTCTTTTTCTTCTTTGTATCAACCATAGTATGTCATCTGAAGTATCAATGAAATTCTGCCGTGTTTAGTTAGGTCGTACCACACAGATAAAGAACAGAAACCCACAATAGGCTTATTATCTGGTTTCTCTACTGAAGAACTCAAATAGACCTTCCATCATTTGTTTCATTTTAGCTTAAAAGTCAATCAGTGAGATTAAAGGATGAGCCTGTCTTTACTGGTTAAAGGGGCCCTCAGCCTGCAACAGCTCAGACTACCTGATTTATTCTGTAAATAGTATTGATATTTCCAAAATTGCTCAGAACTTGGGGGGCCAAATAAAACCAGCTGGGAAACACTGACATACACAATCAAGACATTTAGAAAATGTTCTATACTTTTTCTTTCACTTTGAAAATGTGGAGCAGGTTGTGTAGATCTGTAGGAAAACAATCTAATGTAATACCTTATATTTCATTTTAAGGCAACAAAGACCTTCAAATAAAAAGCATGAGCTGGCGCACACCCAGAGAACATTATTTAGTGTGGAGGTGCTGACTAACGACACACCCAGAGAACATTATTTAGTGTGGAGGTGCTGACTAACGACACACCCAGAGAACATTATTTAGTGTGGAGGTGCTGACTAATGACACACCCAGAGAACATTATTTAGTGTGGAGGTGCTGACTAACGACACACCCAGAGAACATTATTTAGTGTGGAGGTGCTGACTAACGACACACCCAGAGAACATTATTTAGTGTGGAGGTGCTGACTAACGACACACCCAGAGAACATTATTTAGTGTGGAGGTGCTGACTAACGACACACCCAGAGAACATTATTTAGTGTAGAGGTGCTGACTAACGACACACCCAGAGAACATTATTTAGTGTGGAGGTGCTGACTAACGGGGAATAAACTGGATGCCATTAACAAAAAGAGAGTCGCACACTCCATATGTATAACCTCCCAGTAATTTATTGGGTAAAAAAACCATCAACATTTCAGCATCACTGAGAGAAAGAGAATCACTAAAGAGAGAGAGAGAGAGAGAGAGAGAGAGAGAGAGAGAGAGAGAGAGAGAGAGAGAGAGAGAGAGAGAGAGAGAGAGAGAGAGAGAGAGAGAGAGAGAGAGAGAGAGAGAGAGAGACAGAGACAGAGAGAGAGAGCCAGAGAGAGAGAGAGAGAGACAGAGAGAGAGAGAGAAGAGAGAGAGAGAGAGAGAGACAGAGAGAGAGAGAGAGAGAGAGAGACAGAGAGAGAGAGAGAGAGAGAGAGACAGAGAGAGAGAGAGAGAGAGAGAGACAGAGAGAGAGAGAGAGAGAGAGACAGAGAGAGAGACAGAGAGAGAGAGAGAGAGAGAGAGAGAGAGAGAGAGAGAGAGAGAGAGAGAGAGAGAGAGAGAGAGAGAGAGAGAGAGAGAGAGAGAGAGAGAGAGAGAGAGAGAGAGAGTGGGAAAGCATCACAATTACACTCTTAAAAGACCACCAACATTTTGGCATCCCTGTGCCTTCTTCAGGGTGGCAAAATGTGATAACTGCAAGAGCTGTGTAGACTTTCACTAGACACTGTACATAACCCTCATTACAGCAGCATGTCATTCGTCTTTATTGCTAAATAATTACACTGATTCTTCAATCAATCATTGAATCAGTCTTCGGTTGTTCTCTTGTATCTCAAGCCTGTTCTGTTCTCTGTACTGTCTGTTATAACCACAGTGGAATGGTAAGAGCCTGTTGTCTCTGCTGAGTTAACAGGAACACAGCACCCTGAGTCTGAACCCCGCACTGTGCAACTGGGTCCTGGACTTCCTGACAGGCCGCCCCCAGGTGGTGAAGGTAGGAAACAACACCTCCACTTCGCTGATCCTCAACACAGGGGCCCCACAACGGTGTGTGCTCAGTCCCCTCCTGTAGTCCCTGTTCACTATGACCGTGTGGCCACGCACGCCTCCAACTCAATCATCAAGTTTGCAGACAACAAAACAGTAGTAGGCCTGAAGACCTGCAATGACGAGACAGCCTACAGGGAGGAGGTGAGGGCCCTGGCGGAGTGGTCCCAGGAAAATAACCTCTCCCTCAACAAAACAAAGGAGCTGATCGTGGACTTCAGGAAACAGCAGAGGGTGCACCCCCCTATCCACATCGACGGGACCGCAGTGGAGAAGGTGGAAAGCTTCAAGTTCCTCGGCGTACACATCACAGACAATCTGAAATGGTCCAACCACACAGACAGTGTTGTGAAGAAGGCACAACAGCACCTCTTCAACCTCAGGAGGCTGAAGAACCTCAGAAACTTTTACAGATGCACAATTGAGAGCATCCTGTCAGGCTGTATCACAGCCTGGTACGGCAACTGCACCACCCGCAAACGCAGGGCTCTCCAGAGGGTGGTATGGTCTGTCAAAGGCATCACCGGGGGCACACTGCCTGCCCTCCAGGACACCTACAGCACCCAATGTCACAGGAAGGCCAAAAATATCATCAAGGACATCAACCACCCCAGCCACGGCCTGTTCACCCCACTATCATCCAGAAGGCGAGATCAGTACAGGTGCATCAAAGCTGGGACCAAGAGACTGAAAAACAGCTTCTATCTCAAGTCCATCAGACTGTTAAATAGCCATCACTAGCCGGCTACCACCCGGATACTCAACCCTGCACCTTAGAGGCTGCTGCCCTACATACATAGACATGGAATCACTGGCCACTTTAATAATGGAACACTAGTCACTTTAATAATGTCACTTTAATAATGTTGACATACTGCTTTACTTATCTCATCTCATATGTATATACTGTATTCTATTCTACTGCACTTTAGTCAATGTCACTCCGACAATGCTCGTCCTAATATTTATGCATTTCTTAATTCCATTCTTTTAGTTTTAGATTTGTGAATATATTTTTTTTCTTTTTTTTTTTTTTTTTTTTCGGGGGGATGGATCAGCTTAATATTGCAGATAGATTGTATCTTCTATCAATGTAATTGTCTGCATCACTTCCAATCCCCCATGTTTTTTTTATTTTTTATATATATATTCCCCTTTATTACTTTTCAACCCCACCATCCTTTCCCTACTTACATTTACATTTTAGTCATTTAGCAGACGCTCTTATCCAGAGCGACTTACAGGAGCAATTAGGGTTAAGTGCCTTGCTCAAGGGCACATTAACGTCATTTAGCAGACGCTCTTAGCCAGAGCGACTCACAAATTGGTGCGTTCACCCTATAGCCAGTGGGATAACCACTTTACAATTTACAATTTGGGGGGGGGGGGGGTTAGAAGGATTGCTTTATCCTATCTCAGGTATTCCTTAAAGAGGTGGGGTTTCAAATGTCTCCGGAAGGTGGTGAGTGACTCCGCTGTCCTGGCGTCGTGAGGGAGCTTGTTCCACCATTGGGGTGCCAGAGCAGCGAACAGTTTTGACTGGGCTGAGCGGGAGCTATGCTTCCGCAGAGGAAGGGGAGCCAGCAGGCCAGAGGTGGATGAACGCAATGCCCTCGTTTGGGTGTAGGGACTGATCAGAGCCTGAAGGTACAGAGGTGCCGTTCCCCTCACTGCTCCATAGGCAAGCACCATGGTCTTGTAGCGGATGCGAGCTTCAACTGGAAGCCAGTGGAGTGTGCGGAGGAGGGGGGTGACGTGAGAGAACTTGGGAAGGTTGAACACCAGACGGGCTGCGGCATTCTGGATGAGTTGTAGGGGTTTAATGGCACAGGCAGGGAGGCCAGCCAACAGCGAGTTGCAGTAGTCCAGACGGGAGATGACAAGTGCCTGGATTAGGACCTGTGCCGCTTCCTGTGTAAGGCAGGGTCGTACTCTCCGAATGTTGTAGAGCATGAACCTGCAGGAGCGGAGTAAATTATACTTGGAGTAAATTAGTGAACAACAACGCCCAGGCCTCTACTTCCGGTCTATACTTACTATCTACACCTTATAGACAGTTAATTTTACAATAATTCTATATATATATATATATATATATACATATTTATTTTTTTGCTCCTAAACTTCTTCTACTCTCAACCTCTCCGATCATTTTCATGATGTCCATCCGGTTTGCTTCTAAATGCCATATCTTTCTAACTGTGCTCTTTCCCAAAAGCTCCCAACATACAACCTATATACTTATTATGGACACAGTATGCTTACATTATTAGCTATCTTTGTTATTATTTGTTGTTATTTGTTATTAGTCCCATCCTTCAACTCTATTCAATACCTCCCATCTATCTCTTAACACCATCCATATAGGATTTCTATTTGCCATATATATTTCAACCATACTGTGATGTTTTACAAAAGTTCTGAACCTTTCTATTCTCATTGCTTCTACAGATTGTGAATTAAAAATAAACATTTTTGCTAAAAGTATTATTATATTATTGATTGATTGACTATGACTTTTCAGATCACCCAGTAATGCTATCTGCAAGGTTAGTTCCAGGTAAATATTGCAATCCTTTAGCCATTCCTGGACCTGTGTCCAAAAACAAGCTACAAATGGACAGAACCAAAACAAATGATCTAATGATTCTATCTCTTCACAGCAAAATCTGCAGAGCTGGGAAGATTGTATCCCCCATATAAATAACATTCTATTGGTAGCAAGAATTTTATATAATAATTTAAATTGAAAGATTCTAATTTTTGAATCCGGTGTCGTTTTGCGTGTCAGTTCATAAACACTATGCCATGGGATCGGTACGTCAAAGATCTCTTCCCAACTATTTTGCAATCTATATGGGACTGCTGTCAATCCTTTGGTCCTTAAGTGAAACTGATATACTTTTTTATTTATCACAGTTTTCCTTAACCAATTATGTTCTTTAATGCAAGGCCGACAGACAAGTTCCTTACTTTCTCCCCCTTCAACTTTCCTCTTCCACTTTTGCGGTAAGGCTGCAATTATTTGGTTGTAATTTTGAGTAGAGCAGACATTTCCATATGTTTTTGTTAGCTGCATGTGCGACATAACTCCACCAGTCCTACCGATGATATCATTTACGAAGATTATACCTTTTTTAAACATTCTGTCAAAAAATAAAGGTTTTTTGTCAATTAGTATATTTGAATTTAACCACAATATTTGTTGCATTATTTGTTCTGTCGTTTCTGGAGGATTAAATTGAAATTGCAACCAACTTTCTATGGCTTGTTTTAGAAATAGTGACATTTGGGAGATTATTTCCTTTTCAAATAACTGAAAGTGAGAGGTTGTAATCTGAATAAAGGGAAAAAGGCCTTTCTTGAACAGTGGGTGAGACAATCTTACTAATTTGCTTGAGAACCAGTTCGGATTTAAGTATAACTTTTGGATGACTGAAGATTTTAGTGATAGGTCTAATGCTTTAATATTTAATAATTTCTGTCCTCCGAATTCATATTCATTATATAAATATGCTCTTTTAATTTTGTCTGGCTTGCCGTTCCAAATAAAATTGAATATTTTTTTCTCATATAATTTAAAAAACTGTTTGCTAGGCGTAGGCAAGACCATAAGCAAATAGGTAAACTGGGATAATACTAAAGAGTTAATCAGGGTGATTTTTCCACAAATTGACAGGTATTTTCCTTTCCATGGTAGTAAGATCTTATCTATTTTTGCTAACTTTCTATAAAAATGTATTGAAGTGAGATCATTTATTTCCTTTGGGATATGTATTCCGAGTATATCCACATCACCATCAGACCATTTTATTGGTAAACTACATGGTAATGTAAAAATTGTATTTTTTAGTGATCCAATACGTAATATAGTACATTTGTCATAATTTGGTTTTAATCCAGAGAGGTTAGAAAATGTATCTAGATCCTCTATGAGGCTGTGGAGGGATTCTAGTTGTGGATCTAAAAGAAAACATGAATCATCTGCGTACAATGACACCTTTGTTTTTAAGCCCTGTATTTCTAATCCTCTGATATTATTATTGGATCTGATTTTAATAGCTAACATCTCGATGGCCACAATAAATAGATATGCCGATAGTGGACAACCTTGTTTCACTCCTCTTGACAGTTTGAAACTTTCTGAGAAATAGCCATTATTTACTATTTTACACCTAGGGTTACTATACATGATTTTGACCCATTTTATAAGAGATTCTCCAAAATTGAAATGCTCCAGGCATTTATATATAAATTCCAGTCGAACTTTATCAAATGCCTTTTCGAAGTCTGCTATGAATAGCAGGCCTGGTTTCCCATATTTTCCATAGTGTTCTATTGTTTCCAATACTTGCCTTATATTATCTCCAATGTATCTTCCATGTAAAAAACCTGTCTGATTAGAATGAATAATATCCGACAATACCTTTTTAATTCTATGCGCTATACATTTTGCTAGGATTTTTGCATCACAACACTGAAGTGTAAGGGGCCTCCAATTTTGTAAATGGACTGGATCTTTATATTTTCCACTTGTATCCTGTTTCAGTAATAATGAGATCAGACCTTCTTCTTGAGTGTCAGATAATCTACCATTTACATAGGAGTGGTTAAAACATGCTAATAACGGTCCTCTTAGTATATCAAAAAAGGTTTGGTATACCTCGATTGGTATGCCATCCAACCCTGGAGTTTTCCCGGACTTAAAGTCTTTAATTGCATCCAGAAGTTCCTCCTCTGTAATTTCACCTTCACATGAGTCTTTCTGTGTGGCTGTTAATTTGACATTATCAATAGGAAAAAAATCTCTACAATTAGCTTCAGTTAGAGGAGATGGAGGCGACTGAAAAGAAAACATATGCTTAAAATACTTTGTTTCTTCCTTCAAAATATCATTAGGTGAATTATGGGTGACTCCGTCAATTGTAACCAGTTTCATTAAGTTCTTTTTGGTAGCATTCCTATGTTGAAGATTAAAAAAGAATTTTGTGCATTTTTCCCCATATTCCATCCAGTTTGCTTTATTTTTATAATATATTACACTTGATCTTTCTTGAATAAGTTTTTCCATTTCTTTTTGTTTTTCCTCTAATTTATTCTGAGCCTCTATGTTACAGTTTTTATTGCCATCTATCTGTTCTGTTAGACTTTCTATTTCCTTTCTTAGTGTAAACTCTTTTGACCTAAATTGCTTTTGTTTTCGAGATGAGTACTGAATTGCATGGCCTCTAAAGGCACATTTAAAGGTGTCCCATACAATAAGGGGATTCGCTGTACCTATGTTATGTTGGAAAAAGTCAGTTATAAATTCCTTTGTTCTAATTATAAATAAATTATCATCTAATAGGCTTTGATTAAATTTCCAATATCCTCGCCCACGTGGAAATTCAGTCAGAGTAATGTATATGCCTATTATATGATGGTCCGACCGCATTCTGTCCCCTATCAACACTTTTTTTACTTTTGGTGCCAACGAGAATGAGATAAGAAAGAAGTCAAGACGACTAGCTTGATTCAGTCTCCGCCATGTATATCTCACTAGATCAGCATATTTAAGCCTCCATATATCTACTAGTTCTAATGTATCCATGACATTCACAATTTCCTTAAGAGCATGTGGGTGATTGTTTGTGGTGTGATTTCCTTTTCGGTCCATTGAGCTATTTAAAACAGTATTATAATCCCCCACCATAATAATATTGTCTTGAGTTGCTTGCAGGCTTGATAATTTATTATATATATTGTCAAAGAATTGTGGATCATCATTATTTGGTCCGTAAAGGTTAATGAGCCATATCTGTTTATGGTCCAATACCATATTTAAAATAATCCATCTACCTTGCGTATCTATTTGGACAATTTGCACATTCGGATCGAAATTACTATTAATTAATATCATCACCCCTTTTGAATTTCTTTGCCCATGGGAGAAGTATATTTCCCCCCCCCCATTCTTTTTTCCACGCTACTTCATCTCGAATTGTTGAATGAGTTTCCTGTATACAATAGATATTATATTCCTTCTCTTTGAGCCATGTAAATATTGTTCTTCTTTTGTTATTATCAGCTAAGCCATTACAATTATAACTGGCTATACTTATTTCACCATACACCATAATGAGATACAAGTTTCAAGTCTATTTATCATTATATATGTTTGTAAATTTACCAATAAAAAATAGCGTAATGATTGAGTGTCCATATAGCTGTACCGTGATATTTGCATTGCTACGGAGTAACCCTTCAATTGTTCTCCACTAATTCCCCCGCTAAAGCCCCTCCCCATCCCAAGTTGAGCCGTCATCCCAGTGATCAGCATCCCCCCCACGTCCCTCCGTATCCCTAAGGCCCCGAGAGGCCAGGACCCATCCATCGAAAACAGCACACAGTGCCACCCACAAAACAGAAGCAGGTTAACCGCCAAAAGCATTTCCAATGCTTTCACCTCTATATATATATATCTATATAACTATTATTATTATTATTTTTTTAAATTTTTTATTATGCATATCCTATTTTCCATCATTATCAATTAATATGCGTAATAATGTCGGCAGTTCACGCATAGGATTCTAACATATAACCAGGATTGCCATTGTATTACATTTAATTCATTGACAAGCAATTATTATCCTAGCAAATAATTCCCGCGGTCCATCCCATACCCCCCCCCCCCCCCCCCAACATCCCCACCCCCCCCACAACAGATGCCAGACCAGCACACACGCACATACTCACATACTCCAACACACTCAACCCCCCCCCTCCACAATCCACCATAAAATCCGATACTCAACGGCTGTTATATCCCAGAGCCCAACTCGAGAAATAACTTGATCTACGAGTGCACATACAGTTAAAGCTGATTGAGAAAGCATGCAAATTGAGCAGAAATTGACAACAATGTGAGATTTGATTAATCTACTTAATCTATGTCAAGTCCTAGGTGATGGAGATCAGATCCAATTTGTGAATTGTTGTGAATTGTTAGATACCACTGCACTGTTGGTGCTAGGAACACAAGCATTTCGCTACACCCGCAATAACATCTGCTAAATATGTGCATGTGACCAATGAAATGAAATGTGATATGATTTGATGTTCAACCACCAGGGGAACAAGCCCTTTAAGTGTGAGGAGTGTAACTACAGCAGTGTGTATAAGATGGATGCCAGGTCCAGTATGTACACACACACACACACACACACACACACACACACACACACACACACACACACACACACACACACACACACACACACACACACACACACACACACACACACACACACACACACACACACACACACACACACACACACACACACACACACACAGGATGTCATCAGATACTCTGCAATACACAATAAGTACCAGTATGTACACACACACACACACACACACACACACACACACACACACACACACAGGATGTCATCAAATACTCTGCAGTACACAATAAGTACCAGTATGTACACACACACACACACACACACACAGGATGTCATCAAATACTCTGCAGTACACAACCAGGACCAGTATGTACACACACACACACACAGGATGTCATCAGATACTCTGCAGTACACAACCAGGACCAGTATGCACACACACACACACACAGGATGTAATCAGATACTCTGCAGTACACAACCAGAACCAGTATGTACACACACACACACACACACACACACAGGATGTCATCAGATATTCTGCAGTACACAACCAGGACCAGTATGTACACACACACACACACACACACACACACACAGGATGTCATCAGATACTCTGCAGTACACAACCAGGACCAGTATGTACACACACACACACACATGATGTTCAGATACTCCGCAGTACACAACCAGGACCAGTATGTACACACACACACACATGATGACATCAGATACTCTGCAGTACACAACCAGGACCAGTATGTACACACACACACACATGATGTTCAGATACTCCGCAGTACACAACCAGGACCAGTATGTACACACACACACACATGATGACATCAGATACTCTGCAGTACACAACCAGGACCAGTATGTACACACACGCACACTGGATGTCATCAGATACTCTGCAGTACACAACCAGGACCAGTATGTTCTCTCCTGCCACCATGTGGGACATTCCCCTGTGAGCTCCATACAACTCACAGAACCAGACCTACAGTGGTGTAAAGTACTTTAGTAAAAATACTTTAAAGTACTACTTAAGTAGTTTTTTGGGGTATCTCTACAAAAAAATAAAGTCGTCTGACTCCAAGGTTCTAGAAGCAGGCTGTTGGACGGGCATTACCTCGGCAACGGCGGGGGCAAAATTTGTGACCTTTCAAGTGTTTGAGAGCGGTGAGACCGTGGTGCAGGAGGTACATATATGGCATATATTATTTTGTATTATTATGATATTTTTATGGCCAATATACCACGGCCAAGGGCTGTTTTAATGAACGACGCAACGTGGAGTGCATGGATAAGCCCTTAGCCGTAGTATATATGCAATATACCACAAACCCCCGAGTAGCCTTATTGTTATTATAAACTGGTTTGAAACATAATTAAAGCATAAAAAATTCATATTTTGTCTTACCCGTGGTATACGGTCTGATATACCAAGACTGTCAGCCAATCAGCCTTCAGGGCTCGAACCATCCAGTTTATATGATTATATATTTGGTGCAGTTTGTTTTTAGCGTTTGATTTATCATGGGCTGGACCTTTACTTCTAGATGACGTTGTGTGGTGTTGACTGGGTTTGTTGTCTGTTCTGTTTGTTGGTGTTAATTTTTGTGTTTGTGTGAAAATCTATCAAAATGTTAATCACCAAAATAATGATCCATTAGTTCCAGGAGGTGCAGGATGGTTATGAGGCGGGACCAATGAGAATGGAGAGATCACCCAGGTGGTCATCCAGGACTACAAGGGTCAGAAGGCATGTAGTGCTCCCCTGTTTTCAGTGTGTTCCAATGTGTGTGTGTGTGTGTGTTGTGTTTTCAGCAGTGGCGAGGAGAGTCCCCAGCCCATGGAGGAAGAGGAGGAGGGAACAGAAATAGTCAGAGAGAACGGAGAGAAGTCCAACCTGACCTCCCGCCTGGGAGACGGGGTGCTGCATCAGAACGGAGAAAAGTACAACCTGACCTCCGGGCTAGGAGACGGGGTGCTGCTGCAGAACGGAGAAAAGTCCTACATGACCTCCGGGCTAGGAGACGGGGTGCTGAAGCAGGTCCAGGTAAGCCTGAAGAGAACCTCCACATCCATAGCTCCATCTATTTAAACTCAGAAAAAAAACTATTCTCACTGTCAACTGTGTTTATTTTCAGCAAACTTAACATGTGTAAATATTTGTAAGAACATAACAAGATTCAACAACTCAGACATAAATTCAACAAGTTCCACCGACATGTGACTAACAGAAATTGAATAATGTGTCCCTGAACAAAGAGGGGGTTAAAATGAAAAGTAACAGTCAGTATCTGGTGTGGCCACCAGTACTGCAGTGCATCTCCTCCTCATGGACTACACCAGATTTGCCAGTTCTTGCTGTGAGATGTTACCCCACTCTTTCACCAAGGCACCTGCAAGTTCCCGGACATTTCTGGGGGGAATGGCCCTAGCCCTCACCCTCCAATACAACAGGTCCCAGACGTGCTCAATGGAATTGAGATCCGGCCTCTTCGCTGGCTATGGTAGAACACTGACATTCCTGTCTTGCAGGAAATCACGCACAGAACGAGCAGTATGGCTGGTGGCATTGTCATGCTGGAGGGTCATGTCAGGATGAGCCTGCAGGAAAGGTACCACATGAGGGAGGAGGACGTCTTCCCTGTAATGCAGTGTTGAGATTGCCTGCAATGACAACAAGCTCAGTCCGATGATGCTGTGACACACTGTCCCAGACCATGACGGACCCTCAACCTCCAAATCGATCCCACTCCAGAGTACAGGCCTCGGTGTAACGCTCATTCCTTCGACAATAAACGTGAATCCGACCATCGCCCCCGGTGAGACAAAACCGCGACTCGTCATTGAAGAGCACTTTTTGCCAGCACTTTTTGCCAGCACTTTTTGCCAGCACTTTTTGCCAGCACTTTTTGCCAGCGACGGTGGGTTTGTGCCCATAGGCGACATTGTTGCCGGTGATGTCTGGTGAGGACCTGCCTTACAACAGGCCTACAAGCCCTCAGTCCAGCCTCTCTCAGCCTATTGCGGACAGTCTGAGCACTGATGGAGGGATTGTGCATTCCTGGTGTAATTCGGGCAGTTGTTGTTGCCATCCTGTACCTGTCCCTTCAGGTGTGATGTTCGGATGTACCGATCCTGTGCAGGTGTTGTTACACGTGGTCTGCCACTGCGAGGACAATCAGCTGTCCGTCCTGTCTCCCTGTAGCGCTGTCTAAGGCGTCTCACAGTACAGACATTGCAATTTATTGCCCTGGCCACATCTGCAGTCCTCATGCCTCCTTGCAGCATGCCTAAGGCACGTTCACGCAGATGAGCAGGGACCCTGGGCATCTTTCTTTTGGTGTTTTTCAGAGTCAGTAGAAAGGGCTCTTTAGTGTCCAAAGTTTTCATAACTGTGACCTTAATTGCCTACCGTCTGTAAGCTGTTAGTGTCTTAACGACCGTTCCACAGGTGCATGTTCATTAATTGTTTGTTAATTGAACAAGCATGGGAAACAGTGTTTAAACCCTTTACAAAGAAGATCTGTGAAGTTATTTGGATTTTACAAATTATCTTTGAAAGACAGGGTCCTGAAAAAGGGACGTTTATTTTTTTGCAGAGTTTATTTGAATGGTTAAATTTATCAAGTCCCATCCCTCAGCTTTACACCAAACCATATGGTCAGGATTGTGGCTTTTAGGTTATTTCCAGTTGAACAGAAGATGGCTGAGTAGTCATCAGGGTGGTCACTAGTATGGTTACACTAGACGATTTCGCCACGTTTTTACCGTCCCAGATGAATTTTCATGATTGGGGTGAAATCCTGTGAACTCGCGTGGTTTGAGTTGGTCTAGAATGCACCGATGATGGCTGTTCCGTTCTCCAGACCCCTGTCGGATGTCCCTATAATTTTCTGACATGTCAGAAATGTTGATTGTGCAATTTGTAGTCTGAACAGCGCTACAACTCAATTGGGCAAGGGCTACTGCCAATAGCCAATGAGCACTCAGCATGTGAGACCAAAACAATGATGGCGAAGAGGAAATCAGCAACAACAACAACAACAACAACAACAACAACTGCAACAACACAACAACAACAACAACATGCACCGTGGGGACCGAGGGGATGGGAGAGAGATCAGTGGAGCTGTGGAGAGAACACAGCTCCCTTTTCAATGTTAAACGTTTTATATGACCTCTAATTAACTCTGTAGAATAGAAAGTCCATATTGTCCAAGCCTGCCCAACCATTGGCTGGTCCATATTCTCCGCCTCCATCTCTTTTTTGATGATAATAACGTGCAGCTTGCTGTTTGCATGTCGCCATTTTTTTCCTACGACAACCGAGAAACGCAGGGCAGGATCAACTAGGTGTAAAGTGAGCACCCACATCCTGGGGTTGAGGATGGACGGAATGAAAGATTTGGGAAAAGGAAATGTGAGCAAGTTGTCCAAGTTGTTAAGATTTTAGAAGTCATGTAGGGTATGGCCAGTATTAGGCTGCAGAAAGCAGTCTCATCCTCCCTCTGTGTGAGGACCCAGGTTCCCCCTCCATGAAGTCCACCCCAAAAGTTTGTTGTCTGATAAGTCTCATCCACGTGCACTCTTTCTCTCTCTTGCGCTCTTGCACTCTCTCCAGCTGAGCAGTGAGGCCCCAGGTTCTCCCTCCATGGTGGGTTCCCCCCAGCAGAACCAGCTCAACCCTAAGAGGTTCTCCTGTCGTATATGCATGGAGTAGTTCCACGGCTTCAGTGACACGGAGAACCACAAGAGGGCCCACATCGACCCCTCCACCTTTAAGTCTCCCGACCTTGACAACTGGCCAGGAGGAGGCAGTGAAGTCACAGTTGGCCAGTTGTCAAGGTTGGGAGGACTATCTTTTATCAGCTCTGAGACATTTGAATTACATGGTGAATCTCAAAAGGCTTTTTCTTGATTTATCTTATCCTCTTTCCTTGCCTCCTTGAGGAGAAGGTCTGAGGGGATGAAACGTTCTCCTCCAATGCATTTTCAGAACGAGGCTAGCAAAGAGGGCACAAGGGCAGCCAGGAGATTGGGCTTGAGGGCGGCTAGGAGATGGGGCACGATGGTTGCTAGGAGATGGGGTACGAGGGCAGCTAGGAGATGGTGCACAAGGCAGGATAGGAGATGGGGCAGTGCATTCGGAAGGTATTCAGACCTCTTGACTTTGTCCACATTTTGTTACGATACAGCCTTATACCCCATGAAAACAGGTTTTTAGAAATGTTAGCAAATTTATATATATACAAAATATCTATATATTTACATAAGTATTCAGACCCTTTGCTATGAGACTCAAAATTGAGCACAGGTGCATCCTGTTTCCATTGATCATTATTGAGATGTTTCTATAACTTAATTGGAGTCCACCTGTCGTAAATGTAATTGATTGGACATGATTTGGAAAGGCAAACACCTGTCTATATAAGGTCCCAGAGTTGACAGTACATGTCAGTACAAAAACTAAGCCATGAGGTCAAAGGAATTGTCCGTAGAGCTCCGAGACAGGATTGTGTCGAGTCACAGATCTGGGGAAGGATACCAAAACATTTCTGGAGCATTGAAGGTCCCCAAGAACACAGTGGCTTCCATAAAGTTTGGAATAGTTGTGGAAAATAACCACTATACTTTATTACAAATCAGTCCTTCCAGAGTGTTTGTGGGATTAAGAATTACTTTATTATAATGTCACAAAGCCAGGCCAATCTGCAGATTCGCCCCCTCTTCTTCTCTCCCTCCATCTTATATAGTGTCCTCCACACACCATAGCTTTAAATCCCTCCCTCCTCAGTTTCCTGCTCTTTTATTGCTCCGCCCACTCCCTTTGTCTATGGTGGCGGCTACATTCGACTTTCATTCAGTTTAGAATCAATAGTAATACACTCAATCAATCCCTTATCTTGCAAAAATACTCATGTTTAGGTTAAACTCTGTTCAACCTTCGCGCCGCTCTGTCACGGTTTCGGCCGAGGCTGCTCCTCCTCCTGGTTCGGGCAGGCTTCGGCGGTCGTCGTCCCCGGAGTACTAGCTGCCACCGATCTATGTTTCATGTTCGTTTGGTTTTGTCTTGATGTTGTACACCTGTGTCTTGTTAGTCCTCGTTAGTGTCCTATTTAGTTCTCGTTGGTTGTGTTTGTCTTTGTGTGTGATTGCTCTTCTGTTTCGTGTTGGAGCTACTTATTTCCCTCCAGTGTTTTGGAGAGGTTCTATTTGCACATGTTAGTGCGCCGTTTATTTGACGCCTGTGTGCGCCGTGTATTCGCCTTCAGGCTTATTGTGCTTATTTCTTTTCGTGAATATTGCACTAAAGTCTTTTGGACTGAGCCTCTGCGTCCTGCGCCTGATTCATACACCACACCCACCTTCAGCACCCATTGACAGAATCACACACCATAATGGAATCAGCAGGATCGGCAGTTACGCCTGAGTCGCTCGAGGAGCATATCCGTGGGCAAGATGACCAGATAAGACAACTGGGGACAGCTCTACAGGACGTAATCAACACCTTGCACCGATGGGAGGCCAGCAGGGTACCCACACCTCCACCTACCCTGCCCACCCCATTGGACGGTCCACCAGTCCCAGGTTCGGAACCCATGGGGATTCGGCTCTCGCTCCCGAGGGCGTATGACGGAAGAGCTGCCGGGTGTCAGGGGTTCCTCCTGCAGGTGGAGCTCTACCTGGCCACTGTACACCCGGTGCCCTCGGGACACGAGAGCGTTTCCGCCCTCATCTCCTGTCTCACGGGCAAGGCGTTGGAGTGGGCTAACGCCGAGTGGAGGAAGATGGACGCCAACACCATCTCCTACGCCGAGTTCTCCCGTCGCTTCAAGGCCTTGTTCGACCATCCACCTGAGGGCAAAGCGGCGGGGGAGCGTCTAGTCCACCTGAGACAGGGGAGGAGGAGCGCACAGGCGTTTGCTTTAGAGTTCCGGACTCTAGCGGCGGACGCAGGGTGGAATGAACGGGCCCTCATCGACCATTTTCGATGTAGCCTACGGGAGGACGTTCAACGTGAGTTGGCCTGCAGGGATACCCATCTTACCTTCGACCAGTTGGTCGATATGTCCATCCGTCTGGACACCCTGCTGGCCACCCGTGGACGTCCCGAGGGGGGTCCTTCCATTCCGCCCTCCGGCACCTCCGAGCCGAGCCCTATGGAGCTCGGGGGTGCCGGCGTTAGAGAAAGGAGGAGGAGGAGCCCGAGGGGGCCTGTCTCCTGCACCAAGTGCGGTCGTGGAGGGCACACTGCGGCCAGGTGCTGGGGAGGGTTCTCCGGGGGAGAAGACAACAGGCCACGCACTGGGGGGGCCTCCCAGGTGAGTAGACGTCCCACTTACCCAGAGCTTTCTGTTGCGCACTTTTGTATACCTGTTTGTTTTCCACAGGTTGCACCTCATTCCCAGCATAAGGCGCTAGTAGATTCAGGCGCAGCTGGGAATTTTGTTGATCGGAAGTTTTGTTTAGATTTAGGGATCCCTCTCCTACCTGTTGAAAACCCTTTTCCCGTTCATGCCTTAGATAGCCGCCCGTTGGGGTCGGGGCTGATTAGGGAGATCACAGCGCCACTTAGGATGTGTGCGCAGGGGGGTCATGAAGAGACTATACAGCTGTATCTGATCGACTCTCCTGCGTACCCGGTGGTGCTGGGAATTCCCTGGTTAAGCACCCATAACCCTGCTATTTCGTGGCAACAGAGGGCTCTCGATGGGTGGTCTGCTCAGTGCGAGGGGCGATGTCTGGGTGTTTCCGTGGGGGTGACTTCGGTGGAAAGTCCAAACCAAGTGCCCGCACTGCACATTCCGCCTGAATATGGGGATTTAGCTCTCGTGTTTAGTAAAACTAGGGCGACACAGTTGCCTCCTCATAGACAGGGGGATTGTGCGATTGATCTCCAGGCAGGAGCAGCGCTCCCACGGAGCCATGTGTATCCTTTGTCTCAAGAGGAGAGAAAAGCTATGGAGACTTACATAGCCGAATCTTTGAGACAGGGATACATTCGGCCCTCCACTTCTCCCGCCTCCTCGAGCTTCTTTTTTGTGAAGAAGAAAGATGGAGGGTTGCGCCCGTGCATTGATTACCGTGGTCTCAATCAGATTACTGTGAAATACAGTTATCCACTCCCTCTGATTGCGACCATGACGGAGTCATTGCATGGAGCGCGGTTTTTCACAAAATTGGATCTCAGGAGCGCGTATAACTTGGTGCGCATAAGGGAGGGCAACGAATGGAAGACCGCGTTTAGTACCATGTCAGGTCATTTCGAGTATCTGGTCATGCCATATGGGTTGATGAATGCTCCATCAGTCTTCCAATCCTTCGTAGATGACATTTTGCGGGATATGCAGGGACAAGGGGTGGTCGTGTACATTGATGATATTCTGGTGTACTCGTCTACCCGAGCCGAGCATGTAACCCTGGTGCGTCGTGTATTGAGGAGGCTGTTGGAGCACGACCTATATGTCAAGGCAGAGAAATGTCTGTTTTTCCAGGAGTCGGTCTCCTTTTTGGGTTATCGGTTGTCCGCGTCAGGGGTGAGAATGGAGGTGGATCGTGTGTCCGCTGTGCGTAATTGGCAAACCCCAACTACTGTAAAAGAGCTGCAGCAGTTCTTGGGCTTTGCGAATTACTACCGGAGGTTTATCCGGGGTTTTGGACAGGTGGCAGCTCCCATCACGTCCCTTCTGATAGGGGGTCCGGTGCGCCTGCAGTGGTCAGCTGATACGGACAGGGCCTTTGGGAGACTGAAGGACCTGTTTACGTCGGCTCCGGTGCTGGCGCATCCGGATCCCGCATTACCCTTTCAGGTTGAGGTGGACGCGTCTGAGGCAGGTATAGGGGCCGTTCTCTCTCAACGGTCTGGCACGCCACCTAAACTCCGCCCCTGTGCTTTTTATTCTAAAAAGCTCAGCCCGGCGGAGCGTAACTATGACGTTGGGGACAGGGAGCTGTTAGCTGTAGTTAAAGCCCTTAAGGTGTGGAGACATTGGCTTGAGGGGGCTCAACACCCTTTCCTCATTTTGACTGACCATCGGAACCTGGAGTACATCCGGGCAGCGAGGAGACTGAACCCTCGCCAGGCTCGATGGTGTATGTTTCTCACCAGGTTCGTATTTAAAATCACGTACATCCCTGGGTCCCAGAATGGTAAGGCAGATGCGCTGTCCCGGCGGTATGACACGGAGGAGAGGTCCGTTGAGCCTACTCCCATACTACCGGAGTCTTGCCTTGTGGCACCGGTGGTATGGGAGGTCGATGCCGAAATCGAGCGAGCGTTGCGTACCGACCCCAGCCCTCCACAGTGTCCTGAGGGACGGAAGTACGTTCCGCTCGAGATTCGGGATCGACTCATTTACTGGGCTCACACGTCCCCCTCCTCTGGACATCCGGGTATTGGCCGGACAGTGCATTGCCTTAGCACTAAATACTGGTGGCCTACTTTGGCTAGGGATGTGAGGGTTTATGTCTCCTCCTGCTCGGTGTGCGCCCAGTGTAAGGCGCCCTGACATCTGCCCAGGGGTAAGTTACAACCCCTGCCCGTTCCACAACGACCATGGTCCCACCTCTCGGTGGATTTTGTGACAGACCTTCCCCTCTCTCAGGGGAATACCACCATCCTGGTCGTTGTGGACCGGTTCTCTAAGGCCTGTCGTCTTCTCCCTATGTCGGGTCTTCCTACTGCCCTACAGACCGCTGAGGCCCTATTTACCCACGTCTTCCGGCATTACGGGGTGCCCGAGGATATAGTGTCTGATCGAGGCCCCCAGTTTACCTCCCGTGTTTGGAGAGCGTTCATGGAAGATTTGGGGGTCTCGGTTAGCCTTACCTCAGGGTACCACCCGGAGAGTAACGGGCAGGTAGAACGTGTCAACCAGGATGTGGGTAGGTTTCTGAGGTCGTATTGCCAGGACCGGCCTGAGGAGTGGTCAAGGTACCTTCCCTGGGCCGAGATGGCCCAGAACTCTCTCCGCCACTCCTCTACCAACCTAACCCCCTTCCAATGTGTATTAGGTTACCAGCCGGTTCTGGCACCGTGGCAGCAGAGCCAGATCGAGGCCCCTGCGGTGGATGATTGGATGAGGTGCTCGGAAGAGACGTGGAACGCTGCCCACGTCCACCTGCAGCGGGCCGTCCTTCATCACAAGGCGAGCGCCGATCTCCATCGCAGTGAGGGGCCGGTGTACGCACCCGGAGATCGAGTCTGGCTCTATACCAGAAACCTACCCCTCCGCCTGCCCTGCCGGAAGCTGGGTCGGCGGTTTGTGGGGCCCTTTAAAGTCCTGAGAAGATTGAACGAGGTGTGTTATAGGTTACATCTACCTGTTGAGTATAAGAATATTAACCCCTCGTTCCATGTGTGTCTTCTCAGGCCGGTGGTAGCTGGTCAATTCCAGGACAATGAGATAGGAGAGACTCCTCCGCCCCCACTGGACATCGAGGGGGCTCCGGCGTACACCGTTCGGTCCATCTTGGACTCCAGACGCCGGATGGGGGGTCTCCAGTATATCGTGGAGTGGGAGGGGTACGGCCCGGAGGAGCGGTGCTGGGTGCCGCGGAGGGACATCCTAGACCCATCTCTCCTGTCGGAGTTCCACCGGGACCATCCCGCGCACCCTGCTCCGCGTCCTCCTGGTCGTCCCCGAGGCCGGGGTCGGCGCACGGCTGGAGCCGCGCGTCAAGGGGGGGTACTGTCACGGTTTCGGCCGAGGCTGCTCCTCCTCCTGGTTCGGGCAGGCTTCGGCGGTCGTCGTCCCCGGAGTACTAGCTGCCACCGATCTATGTTTCATGTTCGTTTGGTTTTGTCTTGATGTTGTACACCTGTGTCTTGTTAGTCCTCGTTAGTGTCCTATTTAGTTCTCGTTGGTTGTGTTTGTCTTTGTGTGTGATTGCTCTTCTGTTTCGTGTTGGAGCTACTTATTTCCCTCCAGTGTTTTGGAGAGGTTCTATTTGCACATGTTAGTGCGCCGTTTATTTGACGCCTGTGTGCGCCGTGTATTCGCCTTCGGGCTTATTGTGCTTATTTCTTTTCGTGAATATTGCACTAAAGTCTTTTGGACTGAGCCTCTGCGTCCTGCGCCTGATTCATACACCACACCCACCTTCAGCACCCATTGACACGCTCTTTATCACTTTGTGTGAGGAGAGAGACAAAAGGCCACAAGCTAGTTTCAGTCCCTGATAAGATAAGACAGCGATGGATTTCAGTAAAAGCGAGCAATCAAACCCTAAGTCAGATTCCATATTTTACCCACACACACAGTGAAATGACCCAATTCAGTTAGCCACAAAGAATGTTAACTATATGTTGATGATTAACTCAGTTTTACCTCATAGTCCACTAAACAATTTCCAACATATCCCCCCATATGCGATTACTAATCACATAAACTTACAAACGTATATTATGTTTATGCTATCATTCATTCAAGGTTATACTCATAATGAACAACATCAATATTTCTACTTAAAATAATTCCAAGGTAAGTGTTAGTATCCTAACACATTAAAACTAACGTAGCGTTGTTTTAACCATACTACCTAGGACATGTTTAAGAATAGTTTCAACATCTTTAACTCACTCAGTCAGCATACAATTCATAATCATAATCAAATTACCCAAAACAAATTTAGAATGACAATTCTTAGTTAGTCACCTTGGTTCCATCATTCAAAGTTCAAACTCTCACCTTGGCACATACTGACACTGGCAGAATGTACATTTATATTATCCATAATTTTAGCATTATCTTCCTCATAAAGAGAATTACAACAAATCGGTATCTCAATGCATTCCTAGTCTAAATCACTATAAATTTAGCAGTGTATAATACCTCCTTAATCAACCTACTACCTCAAATAATAATTGATTCCTCCCACGGCACTTAATCTTCTGGCATGTCTTCATTTTTGTTCTTCAGATAGCTTCATAGTTCATCTTGGATTGCCCATGGCAATGTCCCAATTCCAATGTCACACCTGAACCGCCCCACCTCTACCTTCATTCTGTTTTGTCCATTTTGTTAACCAGTATACCCAAACTATGAGAAATGTTATATTTTAATAGATCTCTCTTCCTGCTCACTCCACATGGACCCCTGTCACATTCTTGAAAGAAAAGGCATAAGAGAAAAGACAATTGATTGCTTTGATTTGATGCTGGTTCTGATTCAGGTCTCCTGGTAGAGGTGGTGCTGGACAGGAACGTCTTCAACGCCTTTGTTGCTCCTCTTCATCCGGGTAGAGGGTGTTTGGTTTTTATTGAGGTTCACACCGTTCTGGACCGAATTATCTCTGCTATGCTTTAAGACACCATCCGCAGTAACCTCAGGAAAGGACAGATCATAACAGTTCAGTTGAGTTCATTTCCAATCCAGCACATCCCTATAAGCCTAGACTATATGACAAATCATTATGTTTCACCACTCATTCTTAATACCCATGTCTAATACTTGATCCTGCTACCTGATATATTTTTATTTGAGGGGTGTCTGCATTCCAAAGGCTATCTGTATAAATGCCACATAGTTCCACATTCTCCCTTGAATTCTCCCAAATTATATAACCCAATTGTTTTATTGTAACACTCCTATATTTCCTCATAATCTATTTGACATTACTCTGGTGTTTCCCTTTTCCTTGTTCCTATTCTAACAATTGCTCACACTTCTCTCCTCATCCTGGTTGATTATAACATTGGTCATATTTAGGATTTCCTAAATATAACAAACATTCTTCTGGGCAATATTGTCTTTCCGAGTCCCTTAAATGACAGAAGTTGTGGTTGAACATAGCACAGTCCTGGCAACTGTGAGGATTTGGAATTACTGTTCATTCTTTTACAGGAGATGTGGTGTATATTAGACTATTTTCTTAATTTAATTTTAATGTACTATATTGTGCTCATCTATACCAATCATTGTTTAACGGCTCCTTCCATTCCCTTTCTTCTGCAGTTGGTATGGCTCTAACATGTACAGGGTTTAGTGCACTTTCCCAAGGAATAACTACTTCACCAACACTCCCCCTGGAAATGTAGCACTAAGTACTACATCAAATTGTTTATCTAAGTCTTGGGCTTCTACCCTTATGTCTATGATCCACCTGTCTTTTTCTTTAATTATCTTAAGGTCACAGTTACCCCATGTGATTTCCCCATACTCCTTGTGCTGGTTCCTCCCACACCAATAACCAGTTTAAACCTTGTACTTTAATGGCGATCCCTTTCTGTATTTTAGTACTGGTTCCTGTCTGTGCAGGAATATACATTTTAATCCTTTCTATATCTCTATGTCTGGATATTTTGCTCTTGACTAATGTCAGTATGCTATTCCCCTTATTTTTAGGGGAACTAATCAAGGTCAGAGAAATCAATGATGGGGACATCTGGTGCGTCTTGGATGTATGAAATACCCTGAAGATCTAGAAGGTCTTGAAGGTCTCGAAAGTCTCGAAGGTCTGCCCCTCCGCCGAGGGAATCAGCAAGAACACGTAGGTCATCCCAACTCCAGCATCCTCAGCTCCCTCATCTCTAAGTCATTGGTTCCCTCGTGGTACTCTGGTACAATGGATTAGATGATACCAGGTCGTGCTCCCCTCTATCCGTACAGCCACTGGTGTAACCTGGACGACGATGTATGGTCACTTTAGCTGTTAATCTTCTTCCGTCACTAGGGTCTCCGGATCCGCCAGAGTCCCTCTCAATCCATCGACATCGGTCTGCGAAGAGAGTGTCCTTCTACCAGCCTACCCACAGGGAAGCTCGGAGTTACTACTGCAAAGACACAATCACAGACAAACACAAAAGACAACAATGCTACCCAATGGCGGGGCCATCTTCCTCTCCTGGGGTTGGAACACTCCTATAGTGGGAAACATGGACCTAAGTATCTGTCTCTGCCACTTTTACCATCATTGAGGTAGCCAACAACACCTGGTACGGGTCCCTCCACATAGGGTCTTTCCAGCTCTTCCTTCTGTAACCTTTTACAGTCTCCAGGGCGCAAAAAATGCTCAGATTCTCCTACTCAGTTAGGCAGAGTTCACCCATGGGAAGAAAGTCTTCAGAACGTGGTTAGGTTAGGTGAGACACAGTATGCTACTTATGTCCTCTCTTCTGTCAGAAGCTTTGAGATTATGAAGCGCACCTCCTTGCAGCTTGTTGTAGTCCACTCATTTCATAGACAGACCCCCTCTACACCCTGCCTCCTATCACAAAAACTAAAAATATTTAACCTAACCCATAACACATTCTTACTACTGCTCATATCCTTAATACAACTTGCATATTTCAACACAAAAACATGAAAAACCATTACAACCCCTGTAAGCCAAAAAACATTAAAACCATTAAAACCCTTGTAAACCCCCCAAAAACAAAAAAAACATTAAAACCATTAAAACCCCTGTAAGCCCAACTTCCCCCCTTTGGACACCTGCATCACATCGTGATTCACGTGTTCAAAAAACAAAACAACAACAATATTGCCTGTTAAAATGACAACCTTTGATAATATCTTAACCTACTTGCATCCCATAACATTATTCAAGGAATATCTCTCCTTCCGGACTAACTCTCTCACTTCATCCTTGTCCTGTTTGGAATGATATATAGGATTAATGCCAAAGTATACATTAAGTCCTTAGTACAACTCTTTTCAAAAGAAATCACACGTAGTTACTCATCATTCAGTAAATAAAAGCCCACAATACATGTGTTTTCCCCCTTAAGACATACCACTTCTACCCCATGAAAAGAACCCTAAAATAAAAATAAAAATCCTATACAGCTAACATTTCATACTAAATAGGTCGTTTGTGGTTATTTGAACACCATAGAGTAAAACAATAAACAAACAAAAAATAGCCAGTGTCACGGTTTCGGCCGAGGCTGCCTCTCTCCCTTGTTCGGGCAGGCTTCGGCGTTCGTTGTCTCCGGAATACTAGCTGCCACCGTTGTTTGTTTCATGTTCGTTTGCTTTTGTCTGATTGTTGTCACACCTGTTATCATTTAGTGTCATTAGTGTCCTATTTAGTTCTCGTTGTGTTTGTCAGGTGTTGTGTGTTATATGCACCTGTTAGTGCGCTTGTTGCTATTTCGCCTTCGTGCGTATTTTTGCCTTCGGGCAAGTGTTGTTATTTTTCCTGTTTGGAGATTAACTAAAGTTGTTTGGACTATCCTTCGGTGTTCTGCGTTTGATTCCACCACTCCACCCACCTACAGCACGCGTGAGAGAATAACACACCAATAATGGAATCAGCAGGAGCCGCAGCAGCCCAGACGACGCTGGAGGACCAGGTTCGGGAACAACGGGACCAGATCCTGCAGATGGGGACCGCACTGCAGGAGGTGATCACCACCATCCGAGGCTGGGGAACGCCTCCACCACCACCCTCCCTGCCAGCACCATCGGCCAGTCCGCCCATTCCCGCACCGGAATCCCGAGGAGTCCGACTCTCGCTCCCGAGGGCCTACGATGGAACCGCGGCCGGGTGTCAGGGATTCCTTCTCCAGGTGGAGCTGTACCTGGCCACCGTGCACCCGGCGCCCTCGGGACATGAGAGCGTGTCCGCCCTGATCTCCTGCCTTTCCGGGAAGGCATTGGAATGGGCCAACGCGGAGTGGAGGAGGATCGACGCGGACACCATCACGTACGACGAGTTCTCCCGCCGCTTCAGGGCGGTGTTTGACCATCCCCCGGAGGGGAAAGCGGCGGGGGAGCGTCTGGTCTTCCTCCGGCAGGGGAGGAGGAGTGCCCAAGAGTTCGCCCTCGAATTCCGTACTCTAGCGGCAGATGCAGGGTGGAATGATCGGGCTCTCGTCGATCACTACAGATGTAGTCTACGAGAGGACGTCCGTCGGGAGCTGGCTTGTAGGGACACCAGCCTCTCGTTCGACCAGTTGGTCGACATGTCCATCAGGCTGGATAACCTACTAGCTACCCGCGGACGTCCCGAGGGGGGTCCGTCCATTTCACCCTCCAGCGCCTCCGAGCCGTGTCCCATGGAGCTCGGGGGCGCTGGCGCTAGAGAGAGGAGGGGTCGGCTTACTAGGGGGTCCATCCCCTGCACCAACTGTGGTCGGGGAGGACACACCGCGGCTAGGTGCTGGGGATGGCCTCCTAGGGGAGAGGACGACAGGTCCCCCACTGGGGATTCCTTCCAGGTGAGTAGGCGCCCCACTCACCCAGAGCTCTCTGTTGCACATTTTTGTATACCTGTGAGTTTTCCACAGGTAGCACCTCATTCCCAGCATAAGGCGCTGGTAGATTCAGGCGCGGCTGGGAATTTTGTTGATAAGAAGTTTTGTTTAGCCTTAGGGATTCCCCTTCTTCCTGTTGATGTCCCTTTCCCCGTTCATGCCCTAGATAGCCGTCCGTTGGGTGCGGGCTTGATCAGGGAGGTCACTGCGCCACTTAGGATGTGTGCGCAGGGGGGTCATCAGGAGATGATTCAGCTATTTCTGATTGACTCTCCTGCGTATCCGGTGGTGCTGGGCATGCCCTGGTTGAGTACCCATAACCCATTTATTTCGTGGCAGGAGAGGGCTCTGATGGAGTGGTCTGCCCAGTGTGTGGGTCGATGTTTGGGCGTTTCCGTAGGGGCTACCTCGGTGGAGAGTCCAAACCAGGTGCCCGCATTGCACGTTCCCCCTGAGTATGGGGATTTGGCCATCGCGTTTAGTAAGTCGAGGGCGACGCGGTTGCCGCCCCATAGGCAGGGAGATTGTGCGATAGACCTCCAGGCAGGAGCTGCGCTCCCACGGAGCCATGTGTATCCTCTGTCTCAGGAGGAGAAGAAAGCTATGGAAACTTACATAGACGAATCTCTGAGACAAGGATACATACGGCCTTCCACTTCCCCTGCGTCCTCGAGTTTCTTTTTTTGTGAAGAAGAAGGATGGGGGTTTACGCCCGTGCATCGATTACCGTGGTCTCAATCAGATCACGGTGAAGTACAGTTATCCACTCCCGCTGATTGCGACCATGACTGAGTCCTTGCATGGGGCGCGTTTCTTCACTAAATTAGATCTCAGGAGCGCGTACAACTTGGTGCGCATCAGGGAGGGCGATGAATGGAAGACAGCCTTTAGTACCACCTCGGGCCATTACGAGTATCTTGTCATGCCATACGGGTTGATGAACGCTCCGTCAGTTTTCCAATCATTCGTGGATGAGATCTTCAGGGACATGCAGGGGCAGGGGGTCGTGGTGTACATAGATGACATTCTCGTGTACTCGCCTACCCGTGTCGAGCATGTGGCCCTGGTGCGCAGAGTGTTGCGGAGGCTGGTGGAGCACAACCTATATGTTAAGGCAGAGAAGTGTCTGTTTTTCCAGGAGTCGGTCTCCTTTTTGGGGTATCAGTTGTCTGCGTCAGGGGTGAGGATGGAGGTAGACCGGGTGTCAGCCGTGCGTAATTGGCAAACACCAACCACTGTGAAGGAGGTGCAGCAGTTTTTGGGGTTTGCGAATTACTACCGGAGGTTTATCCGGGGTTTTGGACAGGTGGCAGCTCCCATCACGTCTCTCTTGAAGGGGGGTCCGGTGCGTCTGCAGTGGTCTGCCGAGGCGGACAGGGCATTTGGGGGCCTGAAGGACCTGTTTACCTCGGCTCCAGTGCTGGCGCATCCGGATCCCTCTTTACCATTTCAGGTAGAGGTGGACTCGTCTGAAGCCGGTATTGGAGCCGTGCTTTCACAACGGTCAGGCGCGCCACCTAAACTCCGCCCCTGTGCCTTCTATTCCAAGAAGCTCAGTCCGGCGGAGCGAAACTATGACGTAGGGGACAGGGACCTGTTAGCCGTGGTACAGGCCCTAAAGGTGTGGAGGCACTGGCTTGAGGGGGCTCAACACCCTTTCCTCATTTTGACGGACCACCGTAACCTGGAGTACATCCGGGCAGCGAGGAGGCTAAACCCTCGGCAGGCTAGATGGAATATGTTTTTGACCCGGTTTACATTTAAGATCACGTACATCCCTGGGTCACAGAACGGTAAGGCAGATGCGCTGTCTCGGCGGTATGACACGGAGGAGAGGTCCGTGGAGCCCACTCCCATACTGCCGGAGTCGTGTCTGGTGGCACCGGTAGTGTGGGAGGTCGATGCTGAGCTCGAGCGGGCGTTACGCACCGACCCTAGTCCACCACAGTGCCCGGAGGGTCGGAAGTACGTTCCGCTCGAGGTTCGGGATCGATTGATCTATTGGGCTCACACGTCACCCTCCTCTGGACACCCGGGAGCGGCCGGACAGTGCACTGTCTTAGTGCCAAGTACTGGTGGCCCACGTTGGCAAGGGATGTGAGGGTTTATGTTTCCTCCTGCTCGGTGTGCGCCCAGTGTAAGGCGCCTAGACATCTGCCTAGGGGTAAGTTACTACCCCTGCCCGTTCCACAATGACCATGGTCCCACCTCTCGGTGGATTTCCTTACTGACCTTCCTCCTTCACAGGGGAATACCACTATACTGGTCGTTGTGGACCGGTTTTCTAAGGCCTGTCGTTTGCTCCCCATGCCGGGCCTTCCTACCGCCCTGCAAACTGCCGAAGCCCTATTCACCCATGTGTTCCGGCACTACGGGGTACCCGAGGATATTGTGTCTGATCGGGGTCCCCAATTTACCTCCAGAGTCTGGAGGGCCTTTATGGAGCGGTTGGGGGTCTCGGTGAGCCTCACCTCGGGTTACCACCCGGAGAGTAATGGGCAGGTGGAACGTGTGAACCAGGATGTGGGTAGGTTTCTTAGAACATACTGCCAGGACCGGCCGGAGGAGTGGGCAAGGTACGTTCCCTGGGCCGAAATGGCCCAGAATTCCCTACGCCATTCCTCCACTAACCTAACCCCTTTCCAATGTGTGTTAGGTTACCAGCCGGTTCTGGCACCTTGGCAGCAGAGCCAGATCGAGGCTCCTGCAGTGGATGAGTGGGCGCGGCGCTCGGAGGAGACCTGGAACGCTGCACACGTCCACCTGCAGCGGGCCCTCCGACGTCATAAGGCGAGCGCCGATCTCCACCGCAGTGAGGGACCGGTGTACGCACCTGGTGATCGAGTCTGGCTCTCTACCAGAAACCTGCCCCTCCGCCTGCCCTGTCGGAAACTGGGTCGGCGGTTTGTAGGGCCATTTAAAGTCCTGGGAAGGTTGAACGAGGTGTGTTATAAATTACAACTACCTGTTGAATATAAAATTATTAACCACTCGTTCCATGTGTCCCTTCTCAGGCCGGTGGTAGCTGGCCCACTCCAAGAAAGTGAAATCAGGGAGACTCCTCCGCCCCCATTGGACATCGAGGGGGCACCGGCGTACTCCGTGAGGTCCATCTTGGATTCGAGACGTCGGATGGGGGGTCTCCAGTATCTAGTGGAGTGGGAGGGGTACGGTCCGGAGGAGCGGTGCTGGGTGCCGAGGAGAGACATTTTGGACCCATCTCTCCTGACGGAATTCCATCGTGGGCACCTGACGCACCCTGCTCCGCGTCCTCCGGGTCGTCCCCGAGGCCGGAGTCGGCGCACGTCTGGAGCCGCGCGTCAAGGGGGGGGTACTGTCACGGTTTCGGCCGAGGCTGCCTCTCTCCCTTGTTCGGGCAGGCTTCGGCGTTCGTTGTCTCCGGAATACTAGCTGCCACCGTTGTTTGTTTCATGTTCGTTTGCTTTTGTCTGATTGTTGTCACACCTGTTATCATTTAGTGTCATTAGTGTCCTATTTAGTTCTCGTTGTGTTTGTCAGGTGTTGTGTGTTATTGATTTTGGTCTGTCGTGTGTTGGGCTTATTTTCGCCCTTTCGCTCGGTTGAGTTTTCCTCCACTGCGTTGGAGCGTTACGCACCTGTTAGTGCGCTTGTTGCTATTTCGCCTTCGTGCGTATTTTTGCCTTCGGGCAAGTGTTGTTATTTTTCCTGTTTGTAGATTAACTAAAGTTGTTTGGACTATCCTTCGGTGTTCTGCGTTTGATTCTACCACTCCACCCACCTACAGCACGCGTGACAGCCAGGCCTTATTTCTAGTCTCTGAAAATATTTCAAAGAAATGGGAAAATCACTCCCCCCTTTTTCCTGGAAGAAAAAGTACACATTTAGTTAGCTTCCATTTTGATACCTCTTAATCAGTCCAAACAATTTAAACAATTAGAAATTCTCACTCTCTATTGAATATACTAGTCCACATCTCCTGATCCCCTCACTCAGAAAACCCTCAAGAACATCACTCGTGACTGCTCCCTTCCCCGTTGAATTCCACGAAATAAAATCCCATAAGATTTAAACCCCTAAGCTTTTCCCTAGTCGCACTGCTATCTCTCGATCACGCCCAACATGCTCCATGACTTTGAAAACTCAAATCCCCAAATATGCTATATCTTGCCTTGTTGGTCGTCCTTTCCTACATGCCCTGTGGCCCCCCTTCTACCAAATTAGTTTACTCATGTGATGATGGTTTCGCCCATGATCTTCTGTGGACATACCCCTTCCTTAACTATTATTAGTCCCTCTGATCTGCATTTAATGTGGACCCCCATTCTACACAGTGCATCTCTTCCTACTAAATTAACTGGAATTTGTTCTGACACTAATATATGTACACATGTAGCTCTTTCCTGCTTTTTATTCTACTGGAACTGTCATATGTATTAACTACGTTTTTGCCTGACATGGGGGGGGTGAGAGGCATATTTTGGACTTACACATGAGTAAGTTGCTCCAGTATCTATCATCATTGGGGTGCCTCTATTATTCACCTGAACCTGCAGCATAGGTTCTTCATCAGCCTGCATAGTTACTGCCACTAGCTGACCCTCCCCTCTAGGATTCTCTGGGCATCCCTAGTATCCATGATTTGGTCCTCCCCACGGGTTCACTGGGCCCTGTGGAGCCTGTGTCTGAGACTGCTGCCATTCAGCTTAGCTGGGCCCATTTCCTTGCCAATTACCCTGTTGTGGTTGCCTAGGCCACCACGGCTTGGTGGGACAACTCCTTCTTGTATGTCCTGATTGATTGCACCTCCAGCAGACACCTGGTCTTCTTGGTTCACCATTCTGGTGTGTCTGATGCTGGGGTTGGTACCATTGATTATTGGGTCCATTTTCATTGTTCTTGTTTTGCCACGGCCCAGGGGATTGGTGTGTATACACATTCACTACTGGTAAGGCAGGACCTCTTTGGCCTTGCTGCTGAGGCGGTGGTTGTTGACCTCCCTGGATGACAGGTGCCATGATGCCCTCTTCAGGCGGCGCCCGAGTGATCACTGGGGCTTGTGTTCTCTTTTTTTCCTTTCTTGTCAGCTCTTCTAGCTGCATCTGTGTCAGTTTTCTTTGAACGTCTCTACCTTGCTCTGTCAGTTTCTGTTCGTCCTTCCTGTATATACCTTCTTTGTGTGACTTTGACATTAATCCCACCACATCTTCTAGTCTGCTTCTGACGTTGGCATTGCTTCCATCAATGATGTACTCTACCATAAAGGCCGGATTGGTGGAGTGATGCAGAGATGGTTGTACTTATGGAAGGTTCTCCCATCTTAACAGAGGAACTCTGGAGCTCTGTCAAAGTGCCCATCGGGTTCTTGGTCACCTCCCTGGCCAAGGCCCTTCTCCCCCGATTACTCAGTTTGTCTGGCCGGCCAGCTCTAGGAAGAGTTTTGGTGGTTCTGTTGGAAATTGTTTAGTGGACTATGAGGTAAAACTGAGTTAATCATCAACATATAGTTAACATTCTTTGTGGCTAACTGAATTGGGTCATTTCACTGTGTGTGTGGGTAAAAGATGGAATCTGACTTAGGGTTTGATTGCTCGCTTTTACTGAAATCCATCGCTGTCTTATCTTATCAGGGACTGAAACTAGCTTGTGGCCTTTTGACTCTCTCCTCACACAAAGTGATAAAGAGCGGCGCCAAGGTTGAACAGAGCTTAACCTAAACATGAGTATTTTTGCAAGATAAGGGATTGATTGAGTGTATTACTATTGATTCTGAACTGAATGAAAGTTGAATGTAGCCGCCACCATAGACAAAGGGAGTGGGCGGAGCAATAAAAGAGCGGGAAACTGAGGAGGGAGGATTTAAAGCTATGGTGTGTGGAGGACACTATATAAGATGTAGAGAAGAAGAGGTGGCGAATCTGCAGATTGGCCTGGTTTTGTTGACATCATAATGAAGTCATTCTTAATCCCACAAACACTCTGGAAGGATTGATTTGTAATAAAGTATAGTGGTTATTTTCCACAACATAATTGGCGATCCCGGCAGGACCTGTTTATAGAGATCTTTGAGTGCTTTGCCATCGGAGGAGGTTTTGACGAATCACACAATCAGTGGCCACTGTTTAAACAAAGGTAAGCAACGTTCTTACTTAAACTGTGTGTTTCGATCAAGCTGAATCTGAGGGTAGGGTACAGAAGGGTTCTCTCCAGAATTTAAGGACCAAATTTAGTAGAAGAGCAGAGGTTTTGTTGGATTGAGAACTAAGCATGCATGCAATGTGATTATAGATAAGTGTAAATAAGACAAGCAGGCTAGTAGAAAAGGTGTGTGTCCTGGATAAACAGGAATTCAGGAGTGTGTGTGTCCTGGATTAACAGGAAATCAGGAGTGTGTGTGTCCTGGATTAAAAGGAAATCAGGAGTGTGTGTGTCCTGGTTTAAAAGGAAATCAGAAGGAGTGTGTGTGCCCTGATTTAAGAGGAAATCAGAAGGTGTGTGTGTGTGATTTTCTCGGAGGGGTATGACAAATCCTGTTGGAGGAACAGGTCACGTGTATGGGGGTCTAGGTAATTAAATTGATGTTCCGCTGGGACTAGATTATGGTAAACTAACTTGTGGCAATAAAGAATCATTAGAAATACGAGTGGTTTGGTTAATATTAATATATTAAAATATGATGTACGTTATGTGCGGGTAATTGATTAATAGAGAGTGGATAAAAGTGGAATAATATGTAAGTGCTGGCTTGCGTGCCCAAACACGTAGACGTACGTGGGGGGTGGGAGACAGTACATAGATCATGTGATAGAAACAAAATTAAGCATTATAATAACTATCTATTATTTCAGAAGCAGAGGTGATATAGAAGGCCAGACAGAAGCCACTCCTCTGTAAAAGGCACATGACTGCCAGCTTGGAGTTTGCCAAAAGGCACCAAAAGGACTCCCAGACCATGAGAAACAAGATTCTCTGGTCTGATGAAACCAAGGTTTAACTCTTTGGCCTGAATGCCAAGCGTCACGTCTGTAGGAAACCTGGCACCATCCCTACGGTGAAGCATGGTGGTGGCAACATCATGCTGTGGGGATGTTTTTCAGCGGCAGGGACTGGGAGACTAGTCAGGATCCTATAAGAGATGGTTATCTATGGCTCTGGGCCTACCTGCCTCCAGCATGTTCAGGTCAATATTCTATAGTATTCTATTCTGTTCCTATCTTTTTCTTACATTAAGAGGTTCCACAAGAGGATAGTTTCACTTCAGGGAGAAAGAGCTATAGACAACCAAACACACTTTATTTGCAATGCTAAAATGTATTTTATTCATTTGCAGCTGTGCACATTTCACAATCTACAACATTTCCCCAACCAAGACAATTTTAGTGCTATAATCACATATATAACATAACTGGAAGACTTAGGCCTAGATTCAATCCAGACTTTGGAAGATCTGCGCTTTAGCACAATTTAAATTTAAAGGCAATGTTCTCACATTAGCAGAGACTGCATTCACGGTAAATGCTGCATATGTCGGCTCAATCATAAATTACTTTTCAATTTCAATCCCACTATAACACGGTACTTACGCAGTACAGATTACATCTAGCCCTTAAGGATCTTTGGGATCAGTGGATCTCTGTAGATCTAGTGGATCTCTCAATGGATATCTTACGCAGCCTGGGCTAGACCGACACTGTTGTTCTGCCTGTCAAAGATGGCATAGTATTGCCTGATGAAGACATCTCCAAGGATCCAGAGCTGCTGAGTTCCACCATTTCCAAAACCAGTCATGCAGCCGTTGGAGTTCTACAGAGATAGAGAGAGGAAGAGGAGGAAAATCAGGCATATGAGGCCCTTTGCTCCTAGGATCTAAAAGAAAGGTCAAGTCTCAGATGTACAGGTGCTCTGATGAAGGAGCTTGCTCCGAAACACATCAGCATTACAGATCAGATAGGGCAGATAGGTTGTATGTATCAACATGTCTTTTAGTAGACTACCTGGGAGGTCATAGGTTGTATGTATCAACTTGTATTTTAGTAGACTACCTGGGAGGTCATAGGTTATATGTAACAACATGTCTTTTAGTAGACTACCTGGGAGGTGTAGGCGGAGGCAGAGATGGTGAAGGCGTTTCCGTTGAGGGTGAAGGTCAACTCGGGCATGTTGGGGATGTTGTAGCAGTTCACGGTGGCCTAGGAGAGGAATAAAAATGTTATGGTTTATTCTGTGGTTGATCAAAGGGAAGGCAGTGATTGAGGGAAAAACAACAACAAGCGAACAGATGTATACCCTTTTCACACAACCATACCGTCCCAACACAAATGTGCTGGTTCAGATATTTGCTCTTCCCACTTGCTGGGCTTGGTTCCGCTCAGTAGTGTGAAAAGCCTTATAGTTGGACATGTCTGTACCAGTCAGTGTGTGTGTGACTCACATCTCCATACTGGTCAGTGGTGGCTCCGACCCAGCTGTTTATGTTGTTGATGTCACTGGTTGGCCCGACGATCTGGGAGGTACCAGTATCTATGATAGCCTGACAGCCACCATTGCAAGCCACTGTGTTGCCGTTGATGGTAACACTGGAAGGACAAATATTAGCTGAGTTTACATGTTCTTCCTATATTTGGTTTGATGTATATTTCTTGCTGTTGGGTTTTTGTTGTGAGCAAATAAACATGAACTTGCTAAGTGCACAGCAAGATTTTGTCATAGGCTCCAGACTGGAAGTAGGCATGTTCATTTTATGTACTGTTCCAATGTGTTCTGGGTAATGGCATGAAGGGATGATACATGAATATTGGTATGGATATGGACCAGGATATGGGCTCTGTGTGGACTAGTGTACCTACCTGTCCATGTTTATCTGCCAGTAGGTCTCGGAGGACAGGGGGATCCAGGTGATCTGTCCGGTGTAGTAGTTAGACTCGATGTCACCGAATGACACCACACTACCCTCTGCTGAGTTTCTATTGGAGGAGGAGAAAAGGTCAACAAGGTTGTTTAATCATCAACGCATTTTGAAATGGATGTCACCTCTCCTTCAAAGACAATTAAAGCAGTTGTATAATTGTATTTAATATCAATTCACTGGTACATTCTTATTTATTAATATCACAACTAAGAGAAAATGCCACCTCCCATCCAGGTGTATTTGTACAGTTACTATGTTACCCGCTCAGGTAGACAGAGAAGAGGTTCTGGGACACCAGGCCCTGGGTCATCATGTTGTCAAAGACGGGTGTGGCCCCAGAGGCTGCCAGGTTGGGGAAAGCCAGGCCCAGGATACCGTCGGCAACCATGTTGGCCATGAAGGGAGCCTCGGTCTGACTGGCACCAAAGATCTGCTGAGTCACAGAGATACCTCCCACCTGGAAACACAGAACAGCAGGCATCAGTCACTGGGCACCATAGAAATAGAATTACTAGAATGGGTTTTCCCATTCAAGTCAGTTGTTTGGTGATGTGTGGACCGGAGGCCATATTGAGTGTACCCAAAATAGTAATTATATTTCTTTGTTGTATCTGCTGGAGTCAGTTACTAATATGCTTGGGTATTGTTTATAGCATGTGATGTTATAAAATGGGACCGTTAGGGGAGGACGGGTGCTGAGTGGAATATTATTTCGTGGTTGTATTGTATGTAATGTACAGTATGTTGTATTTGAAAGTGTCAATAAAAGATGTATCACAATAATGTGTAGCTAGCTACATTTACATACTGAAACAGTGTCGTATGCCAGCTGTCCAGTCATGCTGCCAGTTCCGTACTGAATGGAAACAGGCTTGTTGGTCCATGAGAAGGTGCTAGACTGTGCAGGGTTGAATTCGGCATGGTTCTCTATTCAAAACATGAACATCTTCATTAAGTACACACCATGCCATTGCAAAACTGAACATTCATTTCTTCGTTTGTATTGAGCTATTTTCCACAATCCACGCTCTAAATGGGACAATACAAAAATACATTCCTCCTATTCTATTGTTTCATTGTGTTGAGCGAACCCCTTTATGCTGTAAATCTCAAGGAGCTCCCCTCAGCCCCTAACCTCAACCCACAACCAAGTCTCCCATTCTCTGGCTAGGTACTCAATATGAAACAGTTTTTTGCAACTCTGTCACAAGAGACTACTCAGAAACAATTTGAAATATAGCTATTCTCCAACGTCAACAGTATTCTCCAGACCCCTACAATATACTCACGGCAGGCTGGGCTGGAGCAGTAGACAGAGGGAACCCACAGGTTGGAGGAGCCAGTGTCAAAGATGACGTTGAAGGACTGGGGAGGGGTTCCAATGGAGATCACACCATAGTAGGACAACTGCAGAGAGACGTTGAAACAGAGATGTACTGTAAGTCAGGGTCACACAAGTGAACTTTTCAGAGTACTATGAAGAAACAGGCATTTGTCTAACTATGTAGCTAGTTACTTGTCAAGAAGCATGGCTATATGCTCAACTCTAAGCTCATAATTAATTTGATCATGCCAGTGTGCATTTAATGTAAGCAAGACATGAACACAAACTGTAGAGTCAATGGGTTCAAACTATGCAGTCACAATATCCAACATGTAATGACATTTTTGAAACAATAATCATATAGTCTATAGACTAGCCTGGTCCCAGGTCTGTTTGTGTTGTATACAGTGCATTTGGATGGTGCCAGGTTTCCTCCAGACGTGACGTTTGGCATTCAGGCCAAAGAGTCCAGTCTTGGTTTCATCAGACCAGAGAATCTTGTTTCTCATGGTCTGATAGTCTTTAGATGCCTTTTGGCAAACTCCAAGCAGGCTGTCATGTTCATTTTGCTGAGGAGTGTCTTCCGTCTGGACACTCTACCCTAAAGGCCTGATTGGCTCTGTCAGAGTGACCATCAGGTTTTTGGTCACCTCCCTGACCAAGGCCCTTCTCCCCAATTGCTCAGTTTGGCCTGGCGGCCAGCTCTAGGAAGAGTGTTGGTGTTTCCAAACTTCTTCAATTTAAGAATGATGGAGGCCACTGTGTTCTTGGGGACCTTCAATGCTGCAGAAATGTTTTGGTACCGTTACCCAGATCTGTGCCTCGACACAATCCTGTCTCGGAGCTCTACGGATAATTCCTTTGAACTCATGGCTTGGTTTTTCCTCTGACATGCACTGTCAACTGTGGGATATTATATGGACAGGTGTGTACCTTTCCAATCAATTTAATTTACCACAGGTGGACTCCAATCATGTTGTAGAAATATCTCAAGGATGATCAATGGAAACAGGATGCACCTGAGCTCAATTTCAAGTCTCTTAGCAAAGGGTCTGAATACTTATCTATATAAAGGATTAGAAAACGAAACAAAAAAAAACATATATATATATATATACATTTGCAAAATAAAATAAAATGTTTTCGCTTTGTCATTATGGGGACAATTTTTATTTAATACATTTTAGAATTAGGCTGTAACGTCATAAATTGTGGAAAAAGTCAAGGGGTCTGAATACTTTCCGTTCCGAATGCACTGTAGACAACTCCCTTGGTCATTGACTATACAGCAAAAACAGATATGGGATCAGTCACCAGGCTAATACAGTATATCACCATACTGGTTCTGTCTCTGCCTTACATCAGCATCGTTGGTCATAGCCTCATCACCGGTCTGGTAGAACTTGGCCATAGGGTTGTAGGGGAACTTCAGCCTGGTCTCCTCCCATATACCCTTCTCCATCAGGGTCTCTCTGGCAGTCTTCCCCTTGATCAGAGAGATCCTAAAAACACACAATCACAATCACCTTTATTCGCCAATTACATGTACCAGGAATTTGACCTGGTGAAATGGTGCTGACAACAATAAACAGAATATGCAGACAGAAAATAAAATTAAAAAGAAGAATAGAACAGGACTGGGACTTACTTGGTATTACACTCGGAGAGGACCACTAGGGCACACAGGACGACAGCCCACTTCATCATGGTTGCTTCTGGTTCTTCTTGGACTCAGTGAGTGAAGTTAGAGTAGGAGAACCCAGGCCTTATATACAGTTATCCTGTACACCAGGACCCAATCCACAGCAATATGACCATGTCATGCCATGCCCTCCTTTAACACACAATATCACGCAATCGGAGTGTCCCAAAATGGCACCCTATCCCCAATATAGTGCACTACTTTTGAACAGGGCCCATATGCCTCTAGTCAAAAGTAGTGCACTAAATAGGGAATATAGTGCCATTTGGTACACAGTTGAATACACAACTTCAGATAAGAAAAGTGTGATGTGGTTACAAATATAAAACGCCTATGTAGCAAAAGTGAATATGATTTGGAACAATGTTAATGAACAGTGTGTCATTATCTAACCTTGGGAAACAAAATATAGCTGGATACTAGTCTGTGCCACGGTAGCATCAGTTCAGCTAAACCTAGGGTATGTCAAAGTGGGGTGTGGGGGGGAGGGGGAATTTTTTTGGAAGTTTAAGCTCATTTACTGCATTTCTACACAATTGAAAAACTCTAAAATGCTATTTAGAGAACAACAACAAAAAATAATAATGACCCCAGCCATAAATTGCCACCGCAACATCTGGTTTAAAGGTCTGTGGAACGGCATTTACACCGAGTGGACAAAACATTAGGAACACCTACCTAATATAGAGTTGCACCCTCCCCCGTCGGGGCATGCAAGTTTCAAGTTTGTGGAAGATCTTTTTTCACCATAAAATAGCATCTTTATATTAAAGGATTGCATGCATCTATCATCGCATTTGCAGACTTATGTAAGATAGGCCATTTGGAAAGTAGAGTAGCTTGCAATTGCCAAAGTTATTTGATATCAGCGTTCAACAACAGCACAGCAATATATGAAGAAAAAGGTTAATGTCCCAGACGATACTTACAATATTGACTGACCAAAAAGTCAAAAAAAGTTTATCTACACCATTAATGAACAATTGGTCTGTAATCAGGCGTTGGTTATCAGTACATTAAACAAAATGTCTGAAGGTGTAGAGGTAGTATCTGATAAAACATTTTAAAGATCATATTTTAACCAGTTTTAAAATGAAAATGCTTGTTTATTTTTCTAATTTAAAACAATAACATACAGATGACCTGCAGGACACAATTTGAACTCTTGAAAGGATATCTACTGCTTCGGTATGGCACCCTCCACAATATACATAAAACGCTAATATAACTGGGAATATCTTTTATCTGAATGAGAAAACATCAGTAGATATATTATTTCTGAATAATAGAGTTTACAGTGCTATGTCATTAAATCATTCTGAAGTATATTGGTATACAGTATCGTAATCTGTCACAATGTCCTCTTCCCTATTGCAGGAGTTTCAGTATTGAGTGTCCTCTTCCTTACTGCATGAGACTGACAGGTTTTCAGTTTCATTATTTGAGTGCCAAAATCTGTCTCTCCACTATTGGTGATGATGATGATGAATATGATGATGAATGTGTAAGGAACAGTACAGGGCTCACTAAGATGGTTTCTAACTGACTGATTAACAAACAGCAGAATGCAGCTATGAATATATGACTTAACTATTTTCTCAGTCAGAGTCATGACTTGTTTTTACAATCAGATTGTTCAGTATGAAAAAATGTATACACTCACTAACTGTAAGTCGCTCTGGATAAGAGCGTCTGCTAAATGACTAAAATGTAAATGTAAAATTTTTTCACAATGATGTTTCTTTACCCACAACATATGTTGAATAGAACCGTTGTTGTGGCCTCATTTGACATTGATTCTCACATGTTTTAGTCAAAGGAAAGACAAGGGCATCAGGGGAGTTTTGAAGAGGCTGATTACGGCCACATGAGAGGTGTGGACATATACTGAACAAAAATATAAACACAACATGTTGGTCCCATGTTTCATGAGCTGAAATCAAAGATCCCAGAAATGTGTTTAAATCCCTGTTAGTGAGCATTTGAGCATTTGTCAAGATAATCCATCCACCTGACAGGTGTGGCATATAAAGAAGTAGATTAAACAGCCTGATCATTACACAGGTGCGCCTTGTGCTGGGGACAATAAAAAGCCACTCTAAAATGTGCAGTTTTGTCAAACAACACAATGCCACAGATGTCTCAAGTTCTGAGGGAGCATACAATTGTCATGATGACTGCAGGAATGTCCACCAGAGCTGTTGCCAGAGAATTCAACGTTCATTTCTCTACAATAAGCCACCTCCAACGTCGTTTTAGAGAATTTGGCAGTACGTCCAACCGGCCTCACCACGTGTAACCACGCCAGCCCAGGACCTCCACATCCGGCTTCTTCACCAGCGGGATGTCTGAGGGGAGTGGACGCGGGTTGCTGAGGAGTATTTCTGTCTGTAATAAAACCCTTTTGTGGGGTAAAATTCATTCTGATTGTCTCGGCCTGGCTCCCAAGTTGCTGGGCCTATGCCCTCTCAGGCCCTCTCATGGCTGCACCCTGCCTAGTCATGTGAAATCCATAGATTAGGGCCTAAAGAATTTATTTCAATTGACTGATTTCCTTATATGAACTACAAGTCAGCAAAATCTTTGAAATTGTTGCATTTATATTTTTGTTCAGTATAATATTAGACATCAAAAGAGTTAACAATTGCTTCCAGCAGCCCATGGGCCATTAAGGTTTTATCAGGTAAAATATAACAGAAAATGAGAACAGACTGTGGTTTCTGTACGTAAATGTTCATGATTAAAGGTGCAATCTGTAACTTTGTGCTCATAACTTTGTGCACAAACAATCAAAGCGATCCGAACTCCATGTGAACTAAGCAGTGTCTTACCCTCGTTAAGACCCCACCCCCTTCCGCAATCTGAGACACTCAAAGCAGAAATGAAACTACAGGTTGCACTTTTAACAATATCTTTCAAATAGCACCATCTGTTGTCTATTTCTCTTCAATAAATATTGTAATTCTGTAATAGACCATTATACAGCATCTTTATATCTGTTTGGGTCAACCGCATTTAAAAAAGAGAACAGATTTTGTGATTTTATATTTGTGATATGTTTGATTACCCATAATTCTTTCCAGTCTTGGAGCGCCCCAGTGTGTCCAACTCCAGTCTTGGAGTGCCCCAGAGTGTCCAACTCCAGTCTTTGAGTGCCCCAGTGTGTCCAACTCCACTCTTGGAGTGCCCCAGTGTGTCCAACTCCGGTCTTGGAGCGCCCAGTGTGTCCTAACCCTGGTTTAACACACACTACTCATGCTCATGTTTAGACTAGCCTTCTTCCAGGGAAGTGGTTTCTTGAATTTACTGTCATCGATGGACTTCACGATCTTCTTAATCAAAGGCTCATCTGGATTGGCACAGAAGCCGTAGCTCTTTCTTGTTACCAAGCTGGAAGAAAGCAGACAATATCTGAGTAAACATCCCTGTATGTAGTGCGTATGTGTGTGTGTGTGTGTGTGTGTGTGTGTGTGTGTGTATGTGTGTGTGTATGTATGTGTGTGTGTGTGTGTGTGTGTGTGTGTGTGTGTGTGTGTGTGTGTGTGTGTGTGTGTGTGTGTGTGTGTGTGTGTGCATGTTTAATACTATACTTACATGACCCCCCTCTTAGAGCAGTCAGATCTGGTCATTTCATATTCCCTGATGAATTGTCTGGGGATTTTTCTTGTGTTATACTTGAAACAGCATTCTTTTGTGACATTTCCATCTGTATAAAGAGACAATCTGTAATTGTTCTATAATTTTTCTTACATACTATAGACCACAGGAGGTTGGTGGCCCCTTAATTGGGGAGGACGGGCTCGCGGTATTGGCTGGAGCGGTATCAGGAGAATGGTATCAAATACAGTACATCAAACACATGATTTCCAGGTGTTTGATACCATTCCATTTGCTCCGTTCCAGCCATTGTTATGAGGTACAGTGATTGGACTGCTGAGGACTGGGGTAAAGTCATTTTCTCTGATGAATCCCCTTTCCGATTGTTTGGGGCATCTGGAAAAAAGCTTGTCCGGAGAAGAGAAGGTGAGTGCTACCATCATGTCACACCCTGGCTCTGGGACTATATATGTTGAGCCAGGGTGTGTTCATTCTAGGTGTTATATTTCTATGTTGGGAGTTCTAGTTTGTTTATTTCTAGGTTGGCCTGAGTGACTCCCAATCAGAGGCAACGAGTGTCAGCTGTGGCTGGTTGTCTCTGATTGGGAGCCATATTTAGACTGTCTGTTTTTCCCTTTGTGTTGGTGGGTTCTTGTTCCGTGTTGGTCTATGTTACCTAGGACGTTACGAGTCGTTTGTTGTTTTGTTCATTGTCAGTATTTATCACTATAGATAAATAAACATGTTCGTTCATCACGCTGCGCCTTGGTCCTCCTCTCTTAACGACGATCGTGACAGAAGAACCCACCATACAAGGACCAAGCAGCGTGTCCAGGAGCAGGCAGACTGGACATGGGAGGAAGCGCCGGGAAAGGAGATGGAGATGTTGGCGATGGCCCAGGTGTGCAAAGTGTGGTCCTGGGAGGACATGCTCGGGGGAAAAGGGCCATGGGCTAGGATTAAACCCTGGCGAGAGAGGAGCAGCGGCGTCAGCGGTGTCATCGTCGGACGGACGAGAGGCAACCCCCAAATTTTTTTAGGGGGAGGCACACGGCATGGGCGGCTGGGCAGCAGGAGGCTACCACAGGGCGATTTGGAGAGGAGGCCACCGGGTTTGGGGGGCCAGAAGGCAGGTTGGCGGAGCCTGGATGGAGAGCGGAACCAACTTCCCGTACTCAGGCATGGCAGCATGGGACGGGGCAGGTTCCGCGGTATGCGGAGCGGCGTACTGTGCCACGAGTGGTCCGGCATAGTCCTGTACGTCCTGTGCGAGCACCCCGCACGTGTCGTGCGAAGGTGGGTATGCAGCCAGGACGGAGTGTGCCGGCTCAACGCTCGTGGTCTCCAATGCCTCTCCGCGGTCCCGGATACCTCCTGAGTGGCGAAGTGGTCTAAGGCACTGCATCGCAGTGCTAACTGTGCCACTAGAGATCCTGGTTCGAATCCAGGCTCTGTCGCCGCCGGCCGCGACCGGGAGACTCATGGGCGGCGCACAATTGGCCCAGCGTCGTCCAGGGTAGGGGAGGGAATGGCCGGCAGGAATGTAGCTCAGTTGATAGAGCATGGCGTTTGCAACGCCAGGGTTGTGGGTTCGATTCCCACGGGGGGCCAGTATTAAAAAAATATGTATTCACTAACTGTAAGTCGCTCTGGATAAGAGCGTCTGCTAAATGACTAAAATGTAAACGTAATATCCTGCTCCAGTGTCACGTGCTGTTATGCCAGTACGGGTACACAGCCCTGTACGTCCTGTGCGGATGCCTCACACAGAGTGTGTGAAGGTAGGCATTCAGCCAGGACGGGTTGTGGCCGCTCTTCACTCCAGGTCTCCTATCTGTCTCCACAACCCGGCCCGGCCTGTTCCTGCCCCTCGCACCAAGTCTACGGTGCGCATCGCCAGCCCGGCCCGGCCTGTTCCTGCCACTCGCACCAAGCCTACGGTGTGCGTCGCCAGCCCGGTTCGGCCTGTCCCTGCTCCGTGCACCAAGCCTACGGTGTGCGTCGCCAGCCCGGTTCGGCCTGTCCCTGCTCCACGCACCAAGCCTACGGTGTGCGTCGCCAGCCCGGTCCGGCCTGTCCCTGCTCCTCGCACCAAGCCTACGGTGTGCGTCGCCAGCCCGGTCCGGCCCGTTCCTACTCCACGCACCAAGCCAGGGGTGCGCATCGTCAGACCGGACCAGTGGCCCAGAAGTTAATTGACAGCATGCCAGGGTGGATTGCAGAGATCTTGAAAAAGAAGGGTCAACACTGACTCTTTGCATAAACTTAATGTAATTGTCAATAAAAGCCTTTGACACTTATGGAATGCTTGTAATTATACTTCAGTATACCATAGTAACATCTGACAAAAATATCTAAAAACACTGAAGCAGCGAACTTTGTGAAGACCAATACTTGTGTCATTCTCAAAACTTTTGACCACGACTGTAGTCCTATAACCTAGCTCACTAAGGTAAGACAGAAAGTTCCTCATTAGACAGTCACTGCTCCATCATGTGCTTGCCAGACAGAAACCGATCCATGCTTAGTTGACCGATCCATGCTTAGTTGACCGATCCATGCTTAGTTGACCGATCCATGCTTAATTTACCGATCAATGCTTAGTTGACCGATCCATGCTTAGTTGACCGATCCATGCTTAGTTGACCGATCCATGCTTAGTTGACCGATCCATGCTTAGTTTACCTGTGCACACAAGGACCAGTAGAGACATGCTATGGTCTGCATGAATATGAATACATCTAGTTTCTGTCTATGAGCAGCCTGTCTGTCACCTCAAGTACAGGTGTTGAAGTCATCTGACTCCAAAGTTGTGACCTTTCACGTGTCTGAGACCGGCGAGACCCTGGTGCAGGAGGTACATATATGGCATATATTATTTTGTAGTATTCTGATATATTTAAGCAATAAGGCCTGAGGGGGTGTGGTAAATGGCCAATATACCACGGCCAAGGGCTGTTCTTATGCACGACGCAATACGGAGTGCATGGATACAGCCCTTAGCCGTGGTATATTTTCAATGTACCACAAACCCCAGAGGTGCCTTATTGCTATTATCAACTGGTTACCAACGTAATTAGAGTATTAAAAATAAATGTTGTCGTACCTGTGGTATTCGGTCTGATATACCACGGCCGTCAACCAATCAGCCTTCAGGGCTCGAACCACCCAGTTTATATGATTATATATTTGGTGCAGTTAGTTTTTTGCGTTTGATTTATCAAAGATGATGTTCTGTGGTGTTGTCTGGGTTTGATGTCTGTTCTGTTTGTTGGTGTTAATTTTTGTGTTTGTGCGAAAAACAATCAAAATGTTAATCACCAAAATAATGATCCATTAGGTCCAGGAGGTGCAGGAGGGTTATGAGGCGGGGACCAATGAGAATGGAGAGATCACCCAGGTGGTCATCCAGGACTACGAGGGGGCAGAAGGCTTCAGTGTGTTGGAACAGGTGGAACAAGCTACAGAGGAGATCCACAGCACCGGACCTGAATACAGGTACAATCAACCACATCAGTCAGCTACAACACCATGGTCTCACCTGGGTTGTGTTCAGTACGGCAATGGAAAACAAAAACCTCTGCTGTCATTGGACAAGTTCAGGCAGTACTCCCCTGTTTTCACTGTGTTCCAATGTGTGTGTGTGTGTGTGTGTGTGTGTGTGTTGTGTTTTCAGCAGTGGCGAGGGGAGTCCCCAGCCCATGGAGGAAGAGGAGGAGGGAACAGAAATAGTCAGAGAGAACGGAGAGAAGTCCTACATGACCTCCCGCCTGGGAGACGGGATGCTGCAGCAGAACGGAGAAAAGTCCTACATGACCTCCGGGCTAGGAGACGGGGTGCTGAAGCAGGTCCAGGTAAGCCTGAAGAGAACCACCACATCCATAGCTCCGTCTATTCATTTGAGTGGTTACATTTATCCAGTCCCATCCCTCAGCTTTATACCAAACCATGTGGTCAGGATTGTGGCTTTTAGGTTCTGTTCAGTTGAACAGAAGATGGCTGAGAGGTCATCAGAGTTACCATTAGTACGGTTACACTAGACCGGCTATTCCCAAACTGGTGGTAAGGGCAATGCCGTTGGGGGTACGCCAAACAAAAATCTGATTCACATTTTCAAACAGTCCATTTAGATTTTCCAACAGGGCTATACATTTGCGTGACGGTTTTTTTCTCGCCTGAGTAGCCAATGTCTCACTGCCAAAAATAAAATTAAACCATCTAGTGTTCATCGAAATAACAACACAATGTCAAATACAGGTAGCCTAGTCAAATAATTAATATCCAATCACATTAACCGTTACTCTCTCGCGGGAATTCCATTAGCGGTCCGTATGTAGCCAAACGTAGCTGCTGCTCATTCCGTTTGCTCGAAAATGGATAAATGTTTTTAAAAAGTAAGGCCCGTGTCCATAGAGACACATACCAGCTCTACTGGTAGTACTACTTCCAGGAGTACTACACCTGCACCTGTCGATGACACAAGTTGTTCTGCTTCCACGAGCACATCCAATGTTAGCATCAGTTATTCTACATTTGTTGCTAGCCCAGCTAGCATGGACACTGACAGTTGTGAATCTGATGCAGGCGAAGAGCTACTGCCCCCTTACCCGGGAAAGCACCGAACAACAGACAGGGACGAAGAGGCGCAAATATGATGAGAACTACATTGATTTGGGGTTCACTTATATTGGGAGTAGTGCCTTTCCTCAGCCACGGTGTGTTATATGTGCAAAAGTACTATCTCACAACTCGATGAAACCTTCACTCTTGCGCAGACATTTTGAAAGGAAACATGCCAATTTGAAAAATAAGACACGGGAGTATTTTAAGCGAGAATTAAGACGACTTTCGAGTAGTAAGACATGTATAAAAGCAACATTAACCATGAATATGAAGGGGCTAGAAGCGTCTTAAATGGTGAGCTACCGAGTGGCTAAGACAGGCAAGCCCCATATTATTGTGGAGGACTTAATTATTCCAGCTGCCGCGGATATGGCTGGGACAATGCTGGAGGAAATGGCCCAAAAAACTATACAGACAATGCCTTTATCAAACAACACTGTTTCACGACGCATCAGTGACATGGCAGGAGATGTTTTTAAATAATTACTGTTTCGCATACAAGCCAGTGAATTCTATGCGTTACAGCTGGATGAGTCAGCAGACGTGGCGGGCCTGGCACAGCTCCTGGTATATGTCCGTTACGTTTATGTGGGGTCAATTAAGGAAGACATCCTCTTCTGCAAACCACTGGCAACCAGGACAACAGGAGAGGGTATTTTGAAAGTACTGGACAGCTTTGTGACATCAAATGGACTTTGGTGGTCAAGATGTGTTGGTATCTGTACTGATGGCGCAAAAGCCATGACAGGGAGACATAGTGGAGTGGTAACGCGCATTCAAGCAGTTGCTCCCGATGCCACTTGGGTACACTGCAGCATCCACCGAGAGGCTCTTGCTGACGAGGGAATGCCTGACAGCTTGATAGACATTTTGGACACTACAGTGAAAATGGTTAACTTTGTTAAAGCAAGGCCCCTGAACTCTCGTGTATTTTCTGCATTATGCAATGATATGGGCAGCGACCATGTAACGCTTTTACAATATACAGAAGTGCGCTGGTTATCAAGGGGCAAAGTATTGACAAGTTTTTTTAAATTGAGAGATGATCTTAAAGTTTTCTTTACAGAGCATCATTTTCACTTGTCTGACCACTTGCATGATGACGAGTTTCTCACACGACTGGCCTATCTGGGTGATGTTTTTTCTCGCCTGAATGATCTGATCTAGGATTACAGGGACTCTCCGCAACTATATTCAATGTGCGGGACAAAAGTGAGGCTATGATTAAGAAGTTGGAGCTCTTCTCTATCTACATTAACAAGGACCACACACAGGTCTTTCCATCATTGTATGATTTTTTGTGTGCAAATGAACTCAAGCTTATGGACAATGTCAAATGTGATATAGCGAAGCACCTGAGTGAGCTGGGTGCGCAATTACGCAGGTACCTTCCCCAAACGGACGACACAAACCACTGGATTCGTTATCCCTTTCATGCCCTGCCTCCAGTCCACTTACCGATATCTGAACAAGAGAGCCTCATCGAATTGTCAAACTGTTACAGACCCATATCCATCCTGCCCTGCCTTTCGAAAGTTTTTGAAAGCCAAGTTAACAAACAGATCACCGACCATTTCGAATCCCACCGTACCTTCTCCGCTATGCAATCCGGTTTCCGAGCTGGTCATGGGTGCACTTCAGCCACGCTCAAGGTCCTAAACGATATTATAACCGCGATCGATAATAGACAGTACTGTGCAGCCGTCTTCATCGACCTGGCCAAGGCTTTCGACTCTGTCAACCACCGCATTCTTATTGGCAGACTAAATAGCCTTGGTTTCTCAAATGACTGCCTTGCCTGGTTCACCAACTACTTCTCAGATAGAGTTCAATGTGTCAAATCGGAGGGCCTGTTGTCTGGACCTATGGCAGTCTCTATGGGGGTGCCACAGGGTTCAATTCTTTGGCCGACTCTTTTCTCCGTGTATATCAATGATGTCGCTCTTGCTGCTGGTGACTCTCAGATCCACCTCTACCAGACGACACCATTTTGTATACATCTGGCCCTTCATTGGACACTGTGTTAACAAACCTCCAAACGAGCTTAAATGCCATAAAACAATCCTTCAGTAGCCTCCAACTGCTCTTAAACACTAGTAAAACTAAATGCATGCTCTTCAACCGAACGCTGCTTGCACCCGCCCACCCGACTAGAATCACTACTCTCGACGGGTCTGACCTAGAGTATGTGGACAACTACAAATACCTAGGTGTCTGGTTAGACTGTAAACTCTCCTTCCAGACTCACATTAAGAATCTCCAATCCAAAGTTAAATCTAGAATCGGTTTCCTATTTCGCAACAAAGCCTCCTTCACTCATGCTGCCAAACATGCCCTCGTAAAACGGACTATCCTACCAATCCTTGACTATGACGATGTCATTTACAAAATAGCCTCCAACACTCTACTCAGCAAATTGGATGTAGTCTATCACAGTGCCATCCGTTTTGTCTCCAAAGCCCCATATACTACCCACCACTGTGACCTGTACGCTCTTGTTGGCTGGTCCTCACTACATATTCGTCGCCAAACCCACTGGCTCCAGGCCATCTATAAATCACTGCTAGGCAAATCCCCGCCTTATCTTAGCTCATTGGTCACCATAGCAACACCCACCTGTAGTATGCGCTCCAGCAGGTATATCTCACTGGTCATCCCCAAAGCCAACACCTCCTTTGGCCGCCATTCCTTCCAGTTCTCTGCTGCCAATGACTGGAACAAATTGCAAAAATCTCTGAAGCTGGAGACACTTATCTCCCTCACTAACTTTAAGCATCAGTTGTCAGAGCACCTTACCGATCACTGCACCTGTACACAGCCCATCTGAAATTAGCCCGCCCAACTACCTCATCCCTATATTGTTATTTATTTTGCTCATTTGTACCCCAGTATCTCTATTTGCACATCATCACTTGCTATCATCTATCATTCCAGTGTTAATACTAATTGTAATTATTTTGCACTATAGCCTATTTATTGCCTTACCTCCATAACTTGCTACGTTTGCACACACTGTATATATATTTTGTTGTATTTTTGAGTTTATGTTTTGTTTTACCCCATATATAACTCTATGTTGTTGTTTTTATCGCACTGCTTTGCTTTATCTTGGCTAGGTCACAGTTGTAAATGAGAACTTGTTCTCAACTGGCTTACCTGGTTAAATAAAGGTGAAATTAATTGTTGTTGTTTTTTTTATCGAAATTGCAACAAGCGGTTCTGTGAAAGTTGAATTTAATCAGAAGCCACTGCCAGATTTCTGGATAGGGCTGCTCTCAGGGTATCCTGCCTTGGCAAATCACGCTGTTAAGACACTGATGCCCTTTGCAACCACGTACCTATGTGAGAGTGGATTCTCGGCCCTCACTAGCATGAAAACTAAATACAGGCACATGCTGTGTGTGGGAAATGATTTAAGACTGAGACTCTCTCCAATACAACCCAACATTGCAGAGTTATGTGCATCCTTCTCATTAACCTGTGGTGAGTTATTCACAATTATGGATGAACAAATAAGATTTTATATGTAAGATGGATAAACAAAGAGCAAAATTATTGATTATTATAATATAATTATTTGTGCCCTGGTACTATAAGAGCTCTTTGGTACTTCCCACGAGCCGGGTTGGGACAAAAACTCACACTCATTCATATGTTTAATAAATGTATCATATAGTGTGTGTGTGGCAGTCTTACAATGACGGCAAAAAAACAACATTTGAGAGTGCGCTGCCCCTGGTGCTAGAGGGGGTACGCTGCTGGAGGTTGAACGTTTGAAGTATGGGTATGGGACTATAAAAGGTTTGGGAACCCCCCCAAAAAAGTGTATAGATTGTATTCTATTCTGTTCCTATCTTTTTCTTACATTAAGAGGTTCCACAAGAGGATAGTTTCACTTCAGGGAGAAAGAGCTATAGACAACCAAACACACTTTATTTGCAATGATAACATGTATTTTATTCATTTGCAGCTGTGCACATTTCACAATCTACAACATTTCCTGAACAAAGCCAATTTTAGCGATTTAATCACATATATAACATAACTGGAAGACTTGGGCCTAGATTCAATCCAGACTTTGGAACATCTGCGCTATAGTATGATTTAAATTTAAAGGCAATGTTCTCGCGTTAGCAGAGACTGCATTCACGGTAAATGCTGCATATGTCGGCTCAATCATAAATTACTTTTCAATTTCAATCCCACTATAACACAGTACTTACGCAGTACAGATTACATCTAGCCCTTAAGGATCTTTGGGATCAGTGGATCTCTGTAGATCTAGTGGATCTCTCAGTGGATATCTTACGCAGCCTGGGCCAGACCGACACTGTTGTTCTGCCTGTCAAAGATGGCATAGTATTGCCTGATGAAGACATCTCCAAGGATCCAGAGCTGCTGAGTTCCACCATTTCCAAAACCAGTCATGCAGCCGTTGGAATTCTACAGAGATAGAGAGAGGAAGAGGAAGAAAATCAGGCATATGAGGCCCTTTGCTCCTAGGATCTAAAAGAAAGGTCAAGTCTCAGATGTACAGGTGCTCTGATGAAGGAGCTTGCTCTGAAACACATCAGCATTACAGATCAGATAGGGCAGATAGGTTGTATGTATCAACATGTATTTTAGTAGACTACCTGGGAGGTCATAGGTTGTATGTAACAACATGTCTTTTAGTAGACTACCTGGGAGGTCATAGGTTATATGTAACAACATGTATTTCAGTAGACTACCTGGGAGGTCATAGGTTATATGTAACAACATGTATTTCAGTAGACTACCTGGGAGGTCATAGGTTATATGTAACAACATGTATTTCAGTAGACTACCTGGGAGGTCATAGGTTGTATGTAACAACATGTATTTCAGTAGACTACCTGGGAGGTCATAGGTTGTATGTATCAACATGTATTTTAGTAGACTACCTGGGAGGTCATAGGTTATATGTAACAACATGTATTTCAGTAGACTACCTGGGAGGTGTAGGCGGAGGCAGAGATGGTGAAGGCGTTTCCGTTGAGGGTGAAGGTCACCTCGGGCATGCTGGGAATGTTGTTGCAGTTCACGGTGGCCTAGGAGAGGAATAAAAATGTTCTAGTTTATTCTGTGGTTGATTACATTTGACATTTTAGTCATTTAGAAGACACTCTTATCCAGAGCGACTTACAGTTAGTGAGTGCATACATTGATCAAAGGGGAGGCAGTGATTGAGGGAAAAAACAACAATGAGAACAGATGTATACCCTTTTCACACAACCATGCCGCCCCAACCACAATAGGTTCAGATATTTGCTCTTCCCACTGGTTCTTTTTAACACGTTCGTTCCAACAACTAACAAGACCAGGCAGCTTAGTGCAGATTGGTTTGGCTGGGCTTGGTTCCGCTCAGTAGTGTGAAAAGCCTTATAGTTGAACATGTCTGTACCAGTCAGTGTGTGTGTGACTCACATCTCCATACTGGTCAGTGGTGGCTCCGACCCAGCTGTTCATGTTGTTGATGTCACTGGTTGGCCCGACGATCTGGGAGGTACCAGTATCTATGATAGCCTGACAGCCACCATTGCAAGCCACTGTGTTGCCGTTGATGGTAACACTGGAAGGACAAATATTAGCTGAGTTTACATGTTCTTCCTATATTTGGTTTGATGTATATTTCTTGCTGTTGGGTTTTTGTTATGAGCAAATAAACATGAACTTGCTAAGTGCACAGCAAGATTTTGTCATAGGCTTCAGACTGGAAGTAGGCATGTTCATTTTATGTACTGTTCCAATGTGTTCTGGGTAATGGCATGAAGGGATGATACATGAATATTGGTATGGATATGGACCAGGATATGGGCTCTGTGTGGACTAGTGTACCTACCTGTCCATGTTTATCTGCCAGTAGGTCTCGGAGGACAGGGGGATCCAGGTGATCTGTCCGGTGTAGTAGTTAGACTCGATGTCACCGAATGACACCACACTACCCTCTGCTGAGTTTCTATTGGAGGAGGAGAAAAGGTCAACAAGGTTGTTTAATCATCAACACATTTTGAAATGGATGTCACCTCTCCTTCAAAGACAATTAAAGCAGTTGTATAATTGTATTTAATATAAAATCACTGGTACATTCTTATTTATTAATATCACAACTAAGAGAAAATGCCACCTCCCATCCAGGTGTATTTGTACAGTTACTATGTTACCCGCTCAGGTAGACAGAGAAGAGGTTCTGGGACACCAGGCCCTGGGTCATCATGTTGTCAAAGACGGGTGTGGCCCCAGAGGCTGCCAGGTTGGGGAAAGCCAGGCCCAGGATACCGTCGGCAACCATGTTGGCCATGAAGGGAGCCTCGGTCTGACTGGCACCAAAGATCTGCTGAGTCACAGAGATACCTCCCACCTGGAAACACAGAACAGCAGGCATCAGTCACTGGGCACCATAGAAATAGAATTACTAGAATGGGTTTTCCCATTCAAGTCAGTTGTTTGGTGATGTGTGGACCGGAGGCCATATTGAGTGTTCCCAAAATAGTAATTATATTTCTTTGCTGAATCTACTGGAGTCAGTTACTAATATGCTTGGGTATTGTTTATAGCATGTGATGTTATAAAATGGGACCGTTAGGGGAGGACGGGTGCTGAGTGGAAGATTATTTGGGGGTTGTATTGTATGTAATGTACAGTATGTTGTATTTGAAAGTGTCAATAAAAAATGTATCACAATAATGTGTAGCTAGCTACATTAACATACTGAAACAGTGTCGTATGCCAGCTGTCCAGTCATGCTGCCAGTTCCGTACTGAATGGAAACAGGCTTGTTGGCCCATGAGAAGGTGCTAGACTGGGCAGGGTTGAATTCGGCATGGTTCTCTATTCAAAACATGAACATCTTCATTAAGTACACACCATGCCATTGCAAAACTGAACATTCATTTCTTCGTTGGTATTGAGCTATTTTCCACAATCCACGCTCTAAATGGGACAATACAAAAATACATTCCTCCTATTCTATTGTTTATTGTGTTGAGCGAACCCATTTATGCTGTAAATCTCAAGGTGCTCCCCTCAGCCCATAACCTCAACCCACAACCAAGTCTCCCATTCTCTGGCTAAGTACTCAATATGAAACAGTTTTTTGCAACTCTGTCACAAGAGACTACTCAGAAACAATTTGAAATATAGCTATTCCCCAATGCCAACAGTATTTTCCAGACCCCTACAATATACTCACGGCAGGCCTGGCTGGAGCAGTAGGTGGAGGGAACCCACAGGTTGGAGGAGCCAGTGTCAAAGATGACGTTGAAGGACTGAGGAGGGGTTCCAATGGAGATCACACCATAGTAGGACAACTGCAGAGAGACGTTGAAACAGAGATGTACTGTAAGTCAGGGTCAAACAAGTGAACATTTCAGAGTACTATGAAGAAACAGGCATTTGTCTAACTATGTAGCTAGTTACATGTCAAGAAGCATGGCTATATGCTCAACTCTAAGCTCATAATTAATTTGATCATGCCAGTGAGGAGTAAAGGATTAGAAGAAAAACATATATATATATATACACTTGCAAAATAAAATAAAAACGTTTTCGCTTTCTCATTATGGGGACAATTTTTATTTAAGCAATTTTAGAATAAGGCTGTAACGTCATAAATTGTGGAAAAAGTCAAGGGGTCTGAATACTTTCCGTTCCGAATGCACTGTAGACAACTCCCTTGGTCATTGACTATACAGCAAAAACAGATCTGGGATCAGTCACCAGGCTAATACAGTATATCACCATACTGGTTCTGTCTCTGCCTTACATCAGCGTCGTTGGTCATAGCCTCATCACCGGTCTGGTAGAACTTGGCCATAGGGTTGTAGGGGAACTTCAGCCTGGTCTCCTCCCATATACCCTTCTCCATCAGGGTCTCTCTGGCAGTCTTCCCCTTGATCAGAGAGATCCTGTAAACACACAATGACCTTTATTCGCCAATTACATGTACCAGGAATTTGACCTGGTGAAATGGTGTTGACAACAATAAACAGAATATGCAGACAGAAAATAAAATAAAAAAGAAGAATAGAACAGGACTGGGACTTACTTGGTATTACACTCGGAGAGGACCACTAGGGCACACAGGACAACAGCCCACTTCATCATGGTTGCTTCTGGTTCTTCTTGGACTCAGTGATTGAAGTTAGAGTAGGAGAACCCAGGCCTTATATACAGTTATCCTGTACACCAGGACCCAATCCACAGCCATATGACCATGTCATGCCCTCCTTTAACACACAATATCACGCAATCAGAGTGTCCCAAAATGGCACCCTATCCCCAATATAGTGCACTACTTTTGAACAGGGCCCATATGCCTCTAGTCAAAAGTAGTGCACTAAATAGGGAATATAGTGCCATTTGGAACACAGTTGATAACACAACTTCAGATAAGAAAAGTGTGATGTGGTTACAAATATAAAACGCCTATGTAGCAAAAGTGAATATGATTCGGAACAATGTTAATGAACAGTGTGTCATTATCTAACCTTGGGAAACAAAATATAGCTGGATACTAGTCTGTGCCACGGTAGCATCAGTTCAGCTAAACCTAGGGTATGTCAAAGTGGGGTGTGGGGGGGGAGGGGGACATTTTTTGGAAGTTTAAGCTCATTTACTGCATTTCTACACAATTGAAAAACTCTAAAATGCTATTTAGAGAACAACAACAAAAAATAATAATGACCCCAGCCATAAATTACCAGCGCAACATCTGGTTTAAAGGTCTGTGGAACGGCATTTACACCGAGTGCACAAAACATTAGGAACACCTACCTAATATAGAGTTGCCCCCTCCCCCGTCGGGGCATGCAAGTTTCAAGTTTGTGGAAGATCTTTTTTCACCATAAAATAGCATCTTTATATTAAAGGATTGCATGCATCTATCATCGCATTTGCAGACTTATGTAAGATAGGCTTCCACTCCTAATGTGATAAGTAGATTGAATAGTCATAATTTAGGCTAACAGTAAAGCTCAATCACTGTTAGCGAAACAAAGCATGCCTGAGCGCGTAGTGACAGAGTTGGCATAATCAGAGATGTTTCTTCTCCTTTCTTTGTACAGGAAAAATGTGGCCTTTTATAAACACGTGTGTGATTAGTCAAATTTAAATGATGAAAAATGCCTTCCTCAGTTGGGTTCGCCCCCCTCTAGGCCACAATTGAAGAGTTTTCTTCCCAGGCGTAATGCAAAGCATTATCGCTGGGATATGAGGTTACACCAGGGCTTGAGCCGATGTTAAAAGTGTTTACAAAAGTACAAAGCGTTAGAAATGTATCCGTATGATCACCCTGTCCATATGCTCTATTTAAGTTGTTCTAAGAGACCACTTTTTTTGGACAAGCTATGTTTTCAAAACGGTATCCTGAACAACATCCTGAAATATATGTAGATATCTTTGTTAGACGAATTACGGTTAGAGCATTGGGCCAGTAACCGAAAGCCGACAAGGAGAAAAATCTGTCGTTAACCCTAATTTGCTCAAGGGGCACCGTACTACTATGACTGACCCTCTAAAACAACATACACTGCTCAAAAAAATAAAGGGAACACTTAAACAACACAATGTAACTCCAAGTCAATCACACTTCTGTGAAATCAAACTGTCCACTTAGGAAGCAACACTGATTGACAATACATTTCACATGCTGTTGTGCAAATGGAATAGACAACAGGTGGAAATTATAGGCAATTAGCAAGACACCCCCAATAAAGGACTGGTTTTGCAGGTGGTGACCACAGACCACTTCTCAGTTCCTATGCTTCCTGGCTGATGTTTTGGTCACTTTTGAATGCTGGTGAATTCCTAGTGCTTTCACTCTACTGGTAGCATGAGACGGAGTCTACAACCCACACAAGTGGCTCAGGTAGTGCAGCTCATCCAGGATGGCACATCAATGCGAGCTGTGGCAAGAAGGTTTGCTGTGTCTGTCAGCGTAGTGTCCAGAGCATGGAGGCGCTACCAGGAGACAGGCCAGTACATCAGGAGACGTGGAGGAGGCCGTAGGAGGGCAACAACCCAGCAGCAGAACTGCTACCTCCACCTTTGTGCAAGGAGGAGCAGGAGGAGCACTGCCAGAGCCCTGCAAAATTACCTCCAGCAGGCCACAAATGTGCATGTGTCTGCTCAAACGGTCAGATACAGACTCCATGAGGGTGGTATGAGGGCCCGACGTCCATAGGTGGGGGTTGTGCTTACAGCCCAACACCGTGCAGGACGTTTGGCATTTGCCAGAGAACACCAAGATTGGCAAATTCGCCACTGGCACCCTGTGCTCTTCACAGATGAAAGCAGGTTCACACTGAGCACATGTGACAGACGTGACAGAGTCTGGAGACGCCGTGGAGAACATTCTGCTGCCTGCAACATCCTCCAGCATGACCGGTTTGGCGGTGGGTCAGTCATGGTGTGGGGTGGCATTTCTTTGGGGGGCCGCACAGCCCTCTATGTGCTCGCCAGAGGTAGCCTGACTGCCATTAGGTACCGAGATGAGATCCTCCGACCCCTTGTGAGACCATATGCTGGTGCGGTTGGACCTGGGTTCTTCCTAAAGCAAGAAAATGCTAGACCTCATGTGGCTGGAGTGTGTCAGCAGTTCCTGCAAGAGGAAGGCATTAATGCTATGGACTGGCCCGCCTGTTCCCCAGACCTGAATCCAATTGAGCACATCTGGGACATCATGTCTCGCTCCATCCACCAACGCCACGTTGCACCACAGACTGTCCAGGAGTTGGCGGATGCTTTAGTCCAGGTCTGGGAGGAGATCCCTCAGGAGACCATCCGCCACCTCATCAGGAGCATGCCCAGGTGTTGTAGGGAGGTCATACAGGCACGTGGAGGCCACACACACTACTGAGCCTCATTTTGACTTGTTTTAAGGACATTACATCAAAGTTGGATCAGCCTTTAGTGTGGTTTTCCACTCCAAATCCAGACCTCCATGGGTTGATACATTTGATTTCAATTGATAATTTTTGTGTGATTTTGTTGTCAGCACATTCAACTATGTAAAGAAAAAAGTATTTAATAAGATTATTTCATTCATTCAGATCTAGGATGTGTTATTTTAGTGTTCCCTTTATTTTTTTGAGCAGTGTATTTCACTGCACCTATCTGGGACTAAGTAATGCTGAATGTAAAAAATGGCTCAACATACCCCACTCTCCCCTAGTACTCAATGAATGGCATTGCATTATCCTTTGCTGTACCTTTTCATAATCTTATCAAAATGTCACGTTTTCATTTGGAAAGTAGATTAGCTTGCAATTGCCAAAGTTATTTGATATCAGCGTTCAACAACAACACAGCAATATATGAAGAAAAAGGTTAATGTCCCAGACGATACATACAATATTGACTGACCAAAAAGTCAACAAAAGTTTATCTACACCATTAATGAACAATTGGTCTGTAATCAGGCGTTGGTTATCAGTACATTAAACAAAATGTCTGAAGGTGTAGAGGTAGTCTCTGATAAAACATTTTAAAGATCATATTTTAACCAGTTTAAAAATGAAAATGCTTGTTTATTTTTCTAATTTAAAACAATAACATACAGATGACCTGCAGGACACAATTTGAACTCTTGAAACGATATCTACTGCTTCGGTATGGCACCCTCCACAATATACATAAAACGCTAATATAACTGGGAATATCTTTTATCTGTATGAGAAAACATTAGTAGATATATTATTTCTGGATAATAGAGTTTACAGTGCTATGTAATTAAATCATTCTGAAGTATATTGGTATACAGTATCGTAATCTGTCACAATGTCCTCTTCCCTATTGCAATAGTTTCATTATTGAGTGTCCTCTTCCTTACTGCATGAGACTGACAGGTTTTCTCTCCACTATTAGTGATGATGATGATGAAGATTAATGTGTAAGGAACAGTACAGGGCTCACTAAGATGGTTTCTAACTGACTGATTAACAAACAGCAGAATGCAGCTATGAATATATGACTTAACTATTTTCATGACTTGTTTTTTAAATCAGATTTTTCAGTATGAAAAAATGTATACACTCACTAACTGTAAGTCGCTCTGGATAAGAGCGTCTGCTAAATGACTAAAATGTAAATGTAAAAATGTTCACAATGATGTTTCTTTACCCACAACATCTGTTGAATAGAACCATTGTTGTGGCCTCATTTTACATTGATTCTCACATGTTTTAGTCAAAGGAAAGACAAGGGCATCAGGAGAGCTTTGAAGAGGCTGATTACGGCCACATTATACTCAAGTAAAACAAAGAGGTGTGGACATATACTGAACAAAAATATAAACGCAACATGTTGGTCCCATGTTTCATGAGCTGAAATCAAAGATCCCAAAAATGTGTTTAAATCCCTGTTAGTGAGCATTTGAGCATTTGTCAAGATAATCCATCCACTTGACAGGTGTGGCATATCAAGAAGTTGATTAAACAGCCTGATCATTACACAGGTGCGCCTTGTGCTGGGGACAATAAAAAGCCACTCTAAAATGTGCAGTTTTGTCAAACAACACAATGCCACAGATGTCTCAAGTTCTGAGGGAGCATACAATTGTCATGATGGCTGCAATAATGTCCACCAGAGCTGTTGCCAGAGAATTCAACGTTCATTTCTCTACAATAAGCCACCTCCAACGTCGTTTTAGAGAATTTGGCAGTACGTCCAACCGGCCTCACCACGTGTAACCACGCCAGCCCAGGACCTCCACATCCGGCTTCTTCACCAGCGGGATGTCTGAGGGGAGTGGACGCGGGGTGCTGAGGAGTATTTCTATCTGTAATAAAACCCATTTGTGGGGTAAAATTCATTCTGATTGTCTGGGCCTGGCTCCCAAGTTGCTGGGCCTATGCCCTCTCAGGCCCACTCATGGCTGCACCCTGCCTAGTCATGTGAAATCCATAGATTAGGGCCTAAAGAATTTATTCCAATTGACTGATTTCCTTATATGAACTACAAGTCAGCAAAATCTTTGAAATTGTTGCATTTATATTTTTGTTCAGTATAATATTAGACATCAAATGTTGAATGTTAGACATCAAAAGAGTTAACAATTGCTTCCAGCAGCCCATGGGCCATCAAGGTTTTATCAGGTAAAAGATAACAGAAAATGAGAACAGACTGTGGTTTCTGTATGGAAATGTTCATTATTAAAGGTGCAATCAGTAACTTTGTGGTCATAACTTTGTGCACAAACAATCAAAGCGATCCGAGCTCCATGTGAACTAAGCAGTGTCTTACCCTCGTTAAGACCCCACCCCCTTCCGCAGTCTGAGACACTCAAAGCAGAAATGAAACTACGGGTTGCACTTTTAACAATATCTTTCAAATAGCACCATCTGTTGTCTATTTCTCTTCAATAAATATTGTAATTCTGTAATAGACCATTATACAGCATCTTTATATCTGTTTGGGTCAACCGCATTAAAAAAAGAGAACAGATTTTGTTATTTTATATTTGTGAGATGTTTGATTACCCATAATTATTTTCTCTGACATTCAGACAGTTTGTCTGTAGTGCAAGTGTGTCCATCTCCGGTCTTGGATCGCCCCAGTGTGGCCAACTCTGGTCTTGGAGCGCACCAGTGTGGACATCTCTGGTCTTGGAGCGCCCCAGTGTGGCCATCTCTGGTCATGGAGCTCCCCAGTGTGGCCAACTCTGGTCTTGGAGCGCCCCAGTGTGGCCATCTCCGGTCTTGGAGCGCCCCAGTGTGGCCATCTCCGGTCTTGGAGCGCCCCAGTGTGGCCAACTCTGGTCTTGGAGCGCCGCAGTGTGGCCATCTCCGGTCTTGGAGCGCCCCAGTGTGGCCATCTCCGGTCTTGGAGCGCCCCAGTGTGGAAATCTCCGGTCTTGGAGTGCCCCAGTGTGGCCATCTCCGGTCTTGGAGCGCCCCAGTGTGGCCATCTCCGGTGTTGGAGTGCCCCAGTGTGGCCATCTCTGGTCTTGGAGCGCCCCAGTGTGGCCATCTCTGGTCTTGGAGCGCCCCAGTGTGGCCATCTCTGGTCTTGGAGCGCCCTAGTGTGGCCATCTCTGGTCTTGGAGCGCCCCAGTGTGGCCATCTCTGGTCTTGGAGCGCCCCAGTGTGGCCATCTCTGGTCTTGGAGCGCCCCAGTGTGGCCATCTTTGGTCTTGGAGCGCCCCAGTGTGGCCATCTCCGGTCTTGGAGTTTCCCAGTGTGGCCATCTCCGGTCTTGGAGCGCCCCAGTGTGGCCATCTCCGGTCTTGGAGCGCCCCAGTGTGGCCATCTCTGGTCTTGGAGCGCCCCAGTGTGGCCATCTCTGGTCTTGGAGCGCCCCAGTGTGGCCAACTCTGGTCTTGGAGCGCCCCAGTGTGGCCATCTCCGGTCTTGGAGCGCCCCAGTGTGGCCATCTCTGGTCTTGGAGCGCCCCAGTGTGTCCAACTCTGGTCTTGGAGCACCCCAGTGTGGCCATCTCCGGTCTTGGAGCGCCCCAGTGTGGCCATCTCTGGTCTTGGAACACCCCAGTGTGGCCATCTCCGGTCTTGGAGCGCCCCAGTGTGGCCAACTCCGGTCTTGGAGCGCCCCAGTGTGGCCAACTCTGGTCTTGGAGCGCCCCAGTGTGGCCATCTCCGGTCTTGGAGCGCCCCAGTGTGGCCATCTCTGGTCTTGGAGCGCCCCAGTGTGGCCATCTCTGGTCTTGGAGCGCCCCAGTGTGGCCATCTCCGGTCTTGGAGCGCCCCAGTGTGGCCAACTCCAGTCTTGGAGCGCTCCAGTGTGGACATCTCTGGTCTTGGAGTGCCCCAGTGTGGCCAACTCCGGTCTTGGAGCGCTCCAGTGTGGACAACTATGGTCTTGGAGTGCCCCAATGTGGACAACTCTGGTCTTGGAGCGCCCCAGTGTGTTCAAACTTTGGTCCTAACCCAGCTTTAACACACACTACTCATGCTGGGCTGGAACAAGTACCTAGTACGACACACTGTTGCAGGATCATCATTGAAACATTAGGGGGTGTCACATTTAGATGCACAATACTACACACTCTGACTTACTTCACTTTAGTAGTTGTATGAGTTGATCCGCCCATTAAACACCACACACATCTTCAGACACAACTATTTACAATCTGTCTCTCAGGAGAAGACCACTCACTATAAGGATCCAGACAAGCAACAGTTATCCATAAAGCTGTAGTCAGAGAGACTGTGGATGATGGGTTGTCTCATGGTCACCGGGGTGCTCCTTGTGACTCTACTGTTCCATCCTCCAGCTGCTCAGAGTAAGTTTACCATCTATGTTTAGTAAGTTTACCATCTATGTTTAGTAAGTTTACCATCTATGTTTAGTAAGTTTACCATCTATGTTTAGTAAGTTTACCATCAATGTTTAGTAAGTTTACCATCAATGTTTAGTAAGTTTACCATCTATGTTTAGTAAGTTTACCATCTACAGTATGTTTATACAAATATGTCAGCTGTATCGGAGATGAGCAAATGTAACAATTCAGTGGATCAAAAAAGTTGACATACTGCTTTGTTTTTTGAATGTGTTGTTACTACCATCTTTATTAGTTACATTTCTAATGATGTTATATGATATTATAGTGTGTCGTTGAATTTTGCAATAATACTTCGCATTTTCCGTAATACTGACTGTTGATTTCAATTAGATTTGTTGACTTTGTTGACATCACATGCGTTAAATATATTCTCTCAATTATCGGTATATGAATATGTTGTGTATATTTGCTGTTATTGGTATATTTGTTCCTGTCATACTGTCATTACCACAGTGGAGAGCCCAGATACAGATAGTGCAGATCTGGAGGCCGTGAGGTTCGGAGAGTTTTGCCTGAAAATCTCTGATGATTCCCACTGGACAACCCCTGAACCAGAGCCCAGGCAAACAGTTGCCAACAAGGAGGCAGCTGAGAGCACACAACTGCCAATGTCTTCACCATCGGATGACAAGGAAGGTGGGTCACTCTAGCTTTGAGACTTATAACAAGATATCTTCATCCATAGAGCACAAGACCTCATACCAATAGTATAGATTAGAGGTTACACACATTCAATCCATCGCATCCTACTTTAATAACAGCTTTTAGTCATGTATTTTGCAAACTCAACTCTTCCCTCTCAATTGCCTGTCAGTTCCCCATCACTTGAAGCTGAGGTCATGGGTACGCTATTTTAGACTATAGGTTCATGTAAATCAGATCAACATGCTGAATTGTGATAGAGTTGTGAGTCAACAATAACACGTCATATGTAGTCGCATCACAAATAGAGGTTTATCAATGACCGATTGACTTTGTCAAGGCTTCTCACCAGACAGTGGTGAACTGGGGTCGGTAGAGAGGGAAGGGTGTCTCTGCAAGACAAGGGTCACTCCCTAGCTTTAAGACATCACAAGTCATCTTCATCCATACATCACAATATAATACAGATTAGAGAACAGAATAAGTCCATCACATCCTGCTTTAATATCTTTTATCAGATATAAACTCCACTCTTCAACCGGCTGTCAATTCTTCATCAGTCGTGGCAAACATCATGGGTAAGCTACATATATCAGCCTATAGACCTATGTCAGTCAGTTCAACAAGCTGAATGTATACAGTCTTGGAAAAAAGGGTTCCAAAAGGGTTCTTTGGCTGGCCCCATAGTAGAACCCTTTTGGGGTAAGTTTACCATCTATGTTTAGTAAGTTGACCATCTATGTTTAGTAAGTTGACCATCTATGTTTAGTAAGTTTACCATCTATGTTTAGTAAGTTTACCATCTATGTTTAGTAAGTTTACCATCTATGTTTAGTAAGTTTACCATCTATGTTTAGTAAGTTTACCCTCTATGTTTAGTAAGTTTACCATCTATGTTTAGTAAGTTTACCATCTATGTTTAGTAAGTTTACCATCAATGTTTAGTAAGTTTACCATCTATGTTTAGTAAGTTTACAATCTATGTTTAGTAAGTTTACCATCTACAGTATGTTTATACAAATATGTCAGCTGTATTGGAGCTGAGCAAATGTTACAATTCAGTGGATCAAAAAAGTTGACATACTGCTTTGTTTTTCGAATGTTTTGTTAATACCAACTTTATTTGTATATAGCACAGGAGGCTGCTGAGGGTAGGATGGCTGATGACAATGGCTGGAAAGGACAATGCTGTTTAATTATTTACGCAAGAAGAATCCCCGTACAACTCATCAGGAAATATATAATGACCAGTTCTGCCTGCCCTGTGAGGGGAGTCATGTAAGTATAGTATTAAACACACACACACACACACACACACACACACACACACACACTCACACACACACACAAACACACACATACACGCACACACACACACACACACACACACACACACACACACACACACACACACACACACACACACACACATACACACACACACACGCACACACACACATACACATACAAACAGCACCACACTACACATGCACACACACACAATACACACAGGGATGTTTACTCGGATATTGTCTGCTCTCTTCCAGCTTGGACACAATAAAGAGCTACCGCCTCTAGGCTGACTCTTCATTGTTTGTAATCAAGCCTACTCCTGTTGTGTTGTCTGCAAACTTGATGATTGAGTTGGAGGCATGCTTGGCCACGCAGTCATGGGTGAACAAGGAGTACAGGAGGGGGCTGAGCACGCACCCTTGTGGGGCCCCAGTGTTGAGGATCAGCGAAGTGGAGATGTTGTTTCCTACCTTCACCACCTGGGGGCGGCCTGTCAGGAAAGTTCAGGACCCAGTTGCACAGTGCGGGGTTCAGATCTCTTAATATGGAGACAATCTCTTTATTTGTTGTTACGTTATAATGAAGAAAAAAGGTTAGGTTAACACAACAAACCTCACTGGTATCGTCCCATTTGATATAATCCACTTCAGTCACCCCCCAACCCATAAGTACCGCTTTGATTGTGAAGCTGCTTAGAAGACTCCAGAAAGGAAAATAGATTGTTGATGATTTGATATGTCCCTTCTATCAATAATAAGGCGTTGCTGGTATCTCTGTGTCCACAGTATGCCCTTCCCCTATTGGATGTGCTCGCTCAGTAAGTGCTGTAACCCAATCAGAAGCTGTCTTACTCCATGGTGATGAGCAGAGTGTAACTCAGAGGTGTTACTCAGTTTTTTCCTATAATGCCTTTGTTAATGTAGATAAAGGACCTGAGTCATGTTAGGAGCTCTGGTTTTCCTGTTTCTGAACACACCAGCCTTGGTTTAGATGTGTGAGCGCAATGTTAGGGTGTTGTTCAGAAAGAGGCTTTGGTTTGGTGTTCAGTTCACAGATTCTACTACTGCTTTCATGTCTTCTGGCCACCATCACCTGCCAAAAAGCGAACTCCTCAGTAGATGATTCTGAATGTGAGACTTGTTTCAAATGCAGGTACTGTACTAAACCCTCCATACTCCAGAGCCCCAAGGCATTTAGTGACCCCTTTGGCTGTTGACAAAGTTTGTAGTGCATACTGATATTCAGCCAGCAGTAGCAACAGGATGTCGGACAACACCCATTCTTCCTTTCACTTCCTCACCCCACTGTGCACGCAGACATTCTGAATTGTTGCATTATAAGCTGAAATGAAATATTCCATGTTTAAGTTCTGACTTATAGACGGGTTGGTTGTTTAGCAACACAACCGACATGTGTGCAACAATGGGGCAAAACAGCTGGGCTTGGCTTAGGTTGTTGACAACATGTAAACTATATTTCGTCTCCAATGTTTATTAAAAACAAAGTTGCACTTTATTTTACAAATACATTGTTACACTTATTGGTTAGCTAGCTAGCTAAAACATTTTTGCCATATTAGCAAAGACGTGACATCAGTCAAGAACAAGATCAAATTGGTTGAAATGAGGCACTTCCGATTCCCCACATGGCAGCTTCTTGTCATTGTTGCTAGCCATCTGACCATCCAGAATCCTAACACACAGCCTTTCGCCCTTTGAAGCGCTGGCATCGTTTCCGTGACTTTGTCAGCTAACCTGTCTATAGCACAGGAGGCTGCTGAGGGGAGGACGGCTCATAACAATGGCTGGAACGGAGCAAATGGAATGGTATCAAACACCTGGAAATCATGTGTTTGATATACTGTATTTGATACCATTCTCCTGATACCGCTCCAGCCAATACCACGAGCCCGTCCTCCCCAATTAAGGGACCACCAACCTCCTGTGGTCTATAGTATGTCAGAAAAATTATAGAAAAATTACAGATTGTCTCTTTATACAGATGGAAATGGTCCTGAAGAATGCTGTTTCAAGTATTACACAAGAAAAATCCACGGACAATTCATCAGGGAATATGAAATGACCAGATCTGACTGCCCTAAGAGGGGAGTCATGTAAGTATAGTATTACACCTACACACTGCCACACACACACATACACACACACACACACACACACACACACACACACACACACACACACACACACACACACACACACACACACAATACACACAGGGATGTTTACTCGGACATTGTCTGCTCTCTTCCAGCTTGGTCACAAAAAAGAGCTACCGCTTCTGTGCCAATCCAGATGATCCTTCGATTGAGAAGATCATGAAGTCCATCGATGACAGGAAATTCCAGTAACCACTTCCTGGAAGAAAGCTGAAGTCTAAACATGTCAACTCCTGCTCCTATTTCATTTTCAGCTCTGTGTTAAGTAACTGTTTTACATGTAGTGACAAAAAGTGTCAAATGATATGCTAGCAATCATGATGATCATTTAGTATATGTATAACACATGTATCAGATGTAATGATCATGTTATGTATCATGTTGTGTATCACTCAACAAAAGGGTTTACCAAGGAACACTTCCAAAAGGACTAATTTGAGTCAGAATGGAGTTGGAGCACTCCACAAAAAAGGCAGAGATTAATTTCTAATTTGGATGAGTACAGGTGACTGACGTTTCAATGTCAAGTTGACGTCTTCCTCAGAGTGACCTGACAATTGCACTTTACTCCTATGTATAGCCTAGTGGCTTACTGATACACATCAATGGAAAAATTAAAATAAGGTCAATGGAAAATTCAAGGTAAATGGCAAATAATAATACTATAAATCTGGCGTCTTCTTTTTGGCAAATAGGTCATATATATACATTGGGTGTATTTGAGTGTTTGTGAAAGGGGCGGCGCTGAGACCATAAAAATCAAGGCAACTACATTAGAAAAACCCTAACCTTGAATCATGTTATTTTTATTTGTACTTTGTTGTGTCTCAGTAGGTCACTATGCTATGAATAGGAGTTAAGTGCAATTGTCAGGTCACTCTGAGGAAGACGTCAGCATTGTTGAGTTCTCCAAATATTTTCTGCCTCTAATTAGTCGTTTTGGAAGTTTTTCTTGGTAAGCCTTTTTGTTGGAATTTCGTCATTGTTGTCAAGCGCTCCCTTTATGTGTTTGCTGTAGCGCGGACGCCTACCTGATCTCTTATCTATACATTATCCCTTTTTTATTATAAGCTTTGTTATTTTCTTCTCTCACAAACATTTAGCATGTATGAACAATACTGCATGTACTGGCCTTCTTTTTTTTGGAACTTAATAAATCATACCACTTTTATAGGCTCGTTTTTTATACAGTATTCCATGTTCAATTTGACGGACACAGACGTCTAAGTTATCTTAGATCTCTTTTTCATGTTTGTATCAACCATAGTATGTCATCTGAAGTATCTGTGAAATTCTGTCGTGTTTAGTTAGGTCGTACCACACAGATAAAGAAAAGAAACCCACGTGTAACCACGCCAGCCCAGGACCTCCACATCTGGCTTCTTCACCAGCGGGATTTCTGAAGGGAGTGGATATAGAGAAACTTATATTTTTGCAGTGGTCTCTTAATTTTCTCCTGAGCTGTATATAGCCTCGCTATTGTTATTTGTATTTCTTTTGTATTTTTTTGTTTGGTATTCTTAAAACTGCATTGTTGGTTAAGGGCTTGTAAGTTAGCATTTCACTGTAGGGTCTACACCTGTTGTATTCGGTGCATGTGACAAATAACAATTGATTGATTTGCATGAGTAGGTGTGTCCAAACTTTTGACTGGTACTGTATATATAAAAATATATATATATATAAATGCACTTGTCTTTTCCTACTAGCACTGACTTTGCTGATAACTACTTCATTGAGGGAAAATGTACTTGCTACGACTGATATGTGGTTGTCTCACCTAGCTATCTTAAGATGCATTAACTGTAAGTGGCTCTGGATAAGAGCGTCTGCTAAATGACTAAAATGTAAATGTATGTATTGTAGTTGTTAAAATATCACCCATGTTTTTTCTTCATAGGGAGGTCAGTACTACGACGTTCTGCACAGCGTTCTGGGAGCATACACCTGCTATAGGCCAGACGTGGGCTACGTAAGTATTAGTACACACACTCATGATCCTACTTCATGTCATCAGCTCACACACACACACACACAAACACACACAGTGGGGAGAACAAGTATTTGATACACTGCCGATTTTGCAGGTTTTCCTACTTACAAAGCATGTAGAGGTCTGTAATTTTTATCAAAAAATCCAGAAAATTACATTGTGTGATTTTTTAAGTAATTCATTTGCATTTTACTGCATGACATAAGTATTTGATACATCAGAAAAGCAGAACTTAATATTTGGTACAGAAACCTTTGTTTGCAATTACAGAGATCATACGTTTCCTGTAGGTCTTGACTAGGTTTGCACACACTGCAGCAGGGATTTTGGCCCACTCCTCCATACAGACCTTCTCCAGATCCTTCAGGTTTCGGGGCTGTCGCTGGGCAATACGGACTTTCAGCTCCCTCCAAAGATTTTCTATTGGGTTCAGGTCTGGAGACTGGCTAGGCCACTCCAGGACCTTGAGATGCTTCTTACGGAGCCACTCCTTAGTTGCCCTGGCTGTGTGTTTCGGGTCGTTGTCATGCTGGAAGACCCAGCCACGACCATCTTCAATGCTCTTACTGAGGGAAGGAGGTTGTTGGCCAAGATCTTGCGATACATGGCCCTATCCATCCTCCCCTCAATACAGTGCAGTCGTCCTGTCCCCTTTGCAGAAAAGCATCCCCAAAGAATGATGTTTCCACCTCCATGCTTCACGGTTGGGATGTTGTTCTTGGGGTTGGACTCATCCTTCTTCTTCCTCCAAACACGGCGAGTGGAGTTTAGACCAAAAAGCTCTATTTTTGTCTCATCAGACCACATGACCTTCTCCCATTCCTCCTCTGGATCATCCAGATGGTCATTGGCAAACTTCAGACGGGCCTGGACATGCGCTGGCTTGAGCAGGGGGACCTTGCGTGTGCTGCAGGATTTTAATCCATGACGGCGTAGTGTGTTATTAATGGTTTTCTTTGAGACTGTGGTCCCAGCTCTCTTCAGGTCATTGACCAGGTCCTGCCGTGTAGTTCTGGGCTGATCCTTCACCTTCCTCATGATCATTGATGCCCCACGAGGTGAGATCTTGCATGGAGCCCCAGACCGAGGGTGATTGACCGTCATCTTGAACTTCTTCCATTTTCTAATAATTGCGCCAACAGTTGTTGCCTTCTCACCAAGCTGCTTGCCTATTGTCCTGTAGCCCATCCCAGCCTTGTGCAGGTCTACAATTTTATCCCTGATGTCCTTACACAGCTCTCTGGTCTTGGCCATTGTGGAGAGGTTGGAGTCTGTTTGATTGAGTGTGTGGACAGGTGTCTTTTATACAGGTAACGAGTTCAAACAGGTGCAGTTAATACAGGTAATGAGTGGAGAACAGGAGGGCTTCTTAAAGAAAAACTAACAGGTCTGTGAGAGCCGGAATTCTTACCGGTTGGTAGGTGATCAAATACTTATGTCATGCAATAAAATGCAAATTAATTACTTAAAATTCATACAATGTGATTTTCTGGATTTTTGTTTTAGTTTCCGTCTCTCACAGTTTAAGTGTACCTATGATAAAAATTACAGACCTCTACATGCTTTGTAAGTAGGAAAACCTGCCAAATCGGCAGTGTATCAAATACTTGTTCTCCCCACTTTACATGTTCCTACTTCATATCATCAGCTCACACACACACACCTTATGAATTCCTCGTCGTCTTTGTGTGCATGCATAGTGTATCAGTGATAATGGCCCTGAGTTGTATATTGGTGCTTTTCTTTGGAAGCACGAGGGTCCTTACGGCCAAATGATGACGGCTTTATCAGAAACCATTGCTTCTCTCCGTCCTATGGTGTAAGGAGATCGAAAAGCATTGGACCTTAGGCTATTTTCTGGACTGGCTCTGGGTCATACGTTAGCCTAAGGGCTTGTCCCAAATGGTGCCCTATTCCCTATAAAGTGCACTAGTTTTAACTAGAGCCAATTGGGTACTGGTCAAAAGTTGTGCACTATCTAGGGAATAAATTGTCATTTGGGACAGATACTAGCTCTGCTCTATGGAAACAGCCAGTAAGTGTAGTGTGGGAGAGCCGAGCTGCAGGTCTCCATAGAGAGGGAGAGCCGAGCTGCAGGTCTCCATAGAGAGGGAGAGCTAAGCAGCAGGTCTCCATAGAGAGGGAGAGCTAAGCAGCAGGTCTCCATAGAGAGGGAGAGCTAAGCAGCAGGTCTCCATAGAGAGGGAGAGCTAAGCAGCAGGTCTCCATAGAGAGGGAGAGCTAAGAAGCAGGTCTCCATAGAGAGGGAGAGCCGAGCTGCAGGTCTCCATAGAGAGGGAGAGCCGAGCTGCAGGTCTCCATAGAGGGGAAGAGCCGAGCTGCAGGTCTCCATAGAGGGGGAGAGCTGAGCTGCAGGTCTCCATAGAGAGGGAGAGCTAAGCAGCAGGTCTCCATAGAGGGGGAGAGCCGAGCTGCAGGTCTCCATAGAGGGGGAGAGCCGAGCTGCAGGTCTCCATAGAGAGGGAGATCCGAGCTGCAGGTCTACATAGAGGGGGAGAGCCGAGCTGCAGGCCTCCATCACTCCATCAGGATGACTCATACCTCTGATACATTTGACCACCCCACCTGGCACTTTCACTGGTCTGTGGGTGTTTGTGTGGGTGTGTGTGGGTGTTTGTGTGTGTGTGTGGGTGGGTGTTTGTGTGCTTACATCTGTGTATTCCAATGCAGCACTGACCTAGACGGTTCTCTCTTTTGATTCCATCACTCATCAATACGTCATCATGCTCTTTGAACCTTGAACCCAGTAGAACTATTGCATTACTAAGGTCAACTTTCGGCTTGTTTGTTTATTGGCTCTGAGTTTGATTTTAAATGAGTTTCCAGTATGTGGTTAAGTCCTCTAGTGTCAGTGTGCTCTGATAGAGATGTGATCATGTACTGTGGCTTTCACAACTGCACAACACCACAGCCGTGCTGAGAAAAAGCCCACAGTGTGCTTTACAGAGAAATGTCACAGTACTGACATACAGTTGATCAACGTGGCTACGGTACTGTAGCAGGCGTCAACGTGGCTACGGTACTGTAGCAGGCGTCAACGTGGCTACGGTACTGTAGCAGGCGTCAACGTGGCTACGGCACTGTAGCAGGCGTCAATGTGGCTACGGTACTGTAGCAGGCGTCAATGTGGCCGCTTGTAACATAGTCACCATCACTACTTCCATAGTTAACGTCAGTCTCTGTGTGTTCAGGTGCAGGGTATGTCGTTCATCGCGGCGGTGCTGATCCTCAACCTGGACACGGCAGACGCCTTCATAGCTTTCGCCAACCTGCTGAACAAGCCCTGTCAGATGGCCTTCTTCAGAGTGGACCACAGCCTTGTGAGTACAGTGCAGACAGACAGACAGACAGACAGACAGACAGACAGACAGACAGACAGACAGACAGACAGACAGACAGACAGACAGACAGACAGACAGACAGACAGACAGACAGACAGACAGACAGACAGACAGTTTTTGGTGTTTGTGCTGGGCTGGAATAAAAGCCTGCACATCCTGTTAGCGGTGATTTGCACAATACACCACTGCACTCATAGCACTTAGCACCCTGTTCACAACTGTAACCATGTGTTACTACATCATCTGACTGATAGTGTTATAGTGGTGTGAGGACTATGTGGTCTATATATCTGACTGATAGTGTTATAGTGGTGTGAGGACTATGTGGTCTATATATCTGACTGATAGTGTTATAGTGGTGTGAGGACTATGTGGTCTATATATCTGACTGATAGTGTTATAGTGGTGTGAGGACTATGTGGTCTATATATCTGACTGATAGTGTTATAGTGGTGTGAGGACTATGTGGTCTATATATCTGACTGATAGTGTTATAGTGGTGTGAGGACTATGTGGTCTATATATCTGACTGATAGTGTTATAGTGGTGTGAGGACTATGTGGTCTATATATCTGACTGATAGTGTTATAGTGGTGTCAGGACTATGTGGTCTATATATCTGACTGATAGTGTTATAGTGGTGTGAGGACTATGTGGTCTATATATCTGACTGATAGTGTTATAGTGGTGTGAGGACTATGTGGTCTATATATCTGACTGATAGTGTTATAGTGGTGTGAGGACTATGTGGTCTATATATCTGACTGATAGTGTTATAGTGGTGTGAGGACTATGTGGTCTATATATCTGACTGATAGTGTTATAGTGGTGTCAGGACTATGTGGTCTATATATCTGACTGATAGTGTTATAGTGGTGTGAGGACTATGTGGTCTATATATCTGACGGATAGTGTTATAGTGGTGTGAGGACTATGTGGTCTATATATCTGACTGATAGTGTTATAGTGGTGTGAGGACTATGTGGTCTATATATCTGACTGATAGTGTTATAGTGGTGTGAGGACTATGTGGTCTATATATCTGACTGATAGTGTTATAGTGGTGTGAGGACTATGTGGTCTATATATCTGACTGATAGTGTTATAGTGGTGTGAGGACTATGTGGTCTATATATCTGACTGATAGTGTTATAGTGGTGTCAGGACTATGTGGTCTATATATCTGACTGATAGTGTTATAGTGGTGTGAGGACTATGTGGTCTATATATCTGACTGATGGTGTTATAGTGGTGTGAGGACTATGTGGTCTATATATCTGACTGATAGTGTTATAGTGGTGTGAGGACTATGTGGTCTATATATCTGACTGATAGTGTTATAGTGGTGTGAGGACTATGTGGTCTATATATCTGACTGATAGTGTTATAGTGGTGTGAGGACTATGTGGTCTATATATCTGACTGATAGTGTTATAGTGGTGTGAGGACTATGTGGTCTATATATCTGACTGATAGTGTTATAGTGGTGTGAGGACTATGTGGTCTATATATCTGACTCAGATGTTTCTTCTCTCTCTCCTCAGATGTTGACGTACTTTGCGGCTTTTGAAGTGTTCTTTGAAGAAAACCTACCTAAGCTGTTTGCACATTTCAAGGAAAACAACTTAACCCCCGATATTTATTTAATCGACTGGTGAGACCCCGTCTCTCTCTTTCTCTCTCTCTCTCAATTGTTTTTGTCAAGTAACTAATGGGTGTAGACTAAATGAAGTAAAAGATTAGGTACCATTTACGAATGTGAAAAACGACATGATTAAAATATTGGCACTTTGTAGGTGCTTTTTTCTGTGGCCTTTTTACTCTTTAGATTGTGTTACTGTGTACTGAGAAGACAGGATGTGTAAGTGGGTTGTGTAGATGATCAGCTCGACCCCTACTCTCACCACAGCGCTGTGATGAGAGACCTTTTTTCACACATCAGTTATTTATACACTGATGGAGAGATGAGGGGAGATGGAAGTCATGATAGCAGCCCTGCACCTCAGAAATATCATAAGCTAGTGGCCCGTATACAAACTAAAGTGTCCCAGGAAAAGACAGTTGCAGTTAGTTTGGGAGTTTGCTGATTTATGGACCTTGTCTGTTCAAATGTCTTTGTCCTGATTGTGTGTCTCAGAGCAGACTATGGCTCTTTGGTAATGTTTTTCAAATGACTGGGTGCTTATCTGCGAATGCTTGGTTTGTTTGTCTCTGTGGACTACTCACTTCCATGAATGTGTGTGTTTGTCTCTGTGGACTACTCACGTCTATGAATGTGTGTGAAAATAACGGCAGGTGTCTGTGTAATCTCCCAAACATTTGGCTCCTTTGTACCTCAATGTTGCAATATGGAAAGGTATATCCAAATGAAGATTTTTTTTGTGTGTGTGTGTCTCTCTCCACTCTCTCTCTCTCGCTTTCTTCATCTCTCTCTCTCGCTTTCTCCATCTCTCTCTCGCTTTCTCCATCTCTCTCCCGCTTTCTCCATCTCTCTCTAGCTTTCTCCATCTCTCTCTCTCTTTCTCCATCTCTCTCGCTTTCTCCATCTCTCTCTCTCTCTCTCTTGCTTTCTCCATCTCTCTCTCTCTCTCTTGTTTTCTCCATCTCTCTCTCTCTCGCTTTCTCCATCTCTCTCTCGCGCTTTCTCATCTCTCTCGCTTTCTCCATCTCTCTCTCTCTCGCTTTCTCCATCTCTCTCTCGCGCTTTCTCATCTCTCTCGCTTTCTCCATCTCTCTCTCTCTCGCTTTCTCCATCTCTCTCTCTCGCTTTCTCCATCTCTCTCTCTCGCTTTCTCCATCTCTCTCTCTCTCTTTCTCCATCTCTCTCGCTTTCTCCATCTCTCTCGCTTTCTCCATCTCTCTCTCTCGCTTTCTCCATCTCTCTCTCTCTCGCTTTCTCCATCTCGCTCTCTCTCGCTTTCTCCATCTCTCTCTCTCTCGCTTTCTCCATCTCTCTCTCGCTTTCTCCATCTCTCTCTCGTGTTCTCCATCTCTCTCTCTCGCGTTCTCCATCTCTCTCTCTCGCGTTCTCCATCTCTCTCTCTCGCTTTCTCCATCTCTCTCTCTCGCTTTCTCCATCTCTCTCTCGCTTTCTCCATCTCTCTCTCTCGCGTTCTCCATCTCTCTCTCTCGCGTTCTCCATCTCTCTCTCTCTCGCTTTCTCCATCTCTCTCTCTCTCGCTTTCTCCATCTCTCTCGCTTTCTCCATCTCTCTCTCTCTCACTTTCTCCATCTCTCTCTCTCGCTTTCTCCATCTCTCTCTCTCGCTCTCTCTCACATCTCTGTAGGATCTTCACCCTGTACAGTAAGTCACTGCCGTTGGACCTGGCGTGTCGGGTGTGGGATGTGTTCTGTCGTGACGGAGACGAGTTCCTATTCCGGGTGGCCCTTGGCATCCTGCGCCTGTACGAGGACGTGTTGACCCGCATGGACTTCATCCACAACGCCCAGTTCCTCACCCGCCTGCCCGACCACATCCCCCCCGATCAGCTCTTCTCGCACATCCACGGCGTCCACATGACCAGCAAGAACAGGAAATGGGCACAGGTGAGATGACACAGACTGTTTGGATGTAACAGGTCCCCTAAAGTCAACTGACATCACTTTTGGAAAACAGACATTCTTCAGTTAGGGGTAAACAGAGTTGGCCTCAGTGGTTTTTCAACTTAAGTGTCAAGGCTCAAGTGATGGAACTACTAGCATCTTGGCCTGGTCCTTCATGTGTAAAGTATAGGTATAGAACTCCAATGATGCTGATGCTATGTTGCATACCATGGTCCCTTGTTTCTCCTCAGGTTCTTCAGGCCTTACAGAAGGAGCAGGAGTGGATCAGTCCAGTCCTAAAGCGCTGAGTACAACGGTCATCCAGGAGCAAAACAACAGACACTAGCTCATTCTCCAACCCAGTACTCTACCTGACCCTATGAAACACTGGACCCTAGCCCAGGACAGGCTGTCTGTGAGAGCTGCCCTCCCGGCCCCCAGACACATACCCTCCCTGGGACGGACCTACCCCAGGCTCAGAGCACTCTGGGCTGGGGACAACCAGCCACTGTGGTCCCCCTAGACGTGGGTCATGGAGCAGAGACCCTGGAGGTCTGGAACAGCACACATGCTGTGCCCCTGTCCCAGAATTAAAGCAGGCAGAAAGATGCTCTCGAATGCACTGTATACTCCCACCTGTCTATAGCAGGGATACTAGTTACCCAACTGGACCTCCTCTCTCTCTCCTCTTTTTGTCTTTATCACTTTCCCACTCTTTTCTCTCTCTCGCGCTCTCTTCTACCCCTCTCTCACTCTATGCTACCTCTCTCCTCTACCTCTCTCTCTCTCCTACCTCTTCTACCTCTCTCTCTCTCTCTCTCCTACCTCTTCTACCTCTCTCTCTCTCTCTCTCTCTCTCTCTCTCTTCTACCTCTCTCTCTCTCTTCTACCTCTCTCTCTTCTACCTCTCTCTCTCTCTCTCTTCTCTCTCTCTCTCTTCTACCTCTCTCTATCTCCCACCTCTCTCTCTATCTCCCACCTCTCTCTCTCTCTCTCTCTCTCTTCTACCTCTATCTCTACTCCAAGACTCCGTTGTCATTGGTCATTCCTGCAAGTCAGCTGCGATTTTTATCATTAGCCTTTTTTGTTTTGTTTGGACTGATGTGGTTTCGATGTCTTTTAAATTTGTTTGCCGTATCTTAGTTGGTTCCCTTTGTTTGTTATTTGTCTCTGTACCATTCCATGAAGGAAAGGCTCCCAAGGAGAAGACGTGGGCGTTTGTTGATTTGGGGAGAATGGTTCATCGACTTGAAAGGAGGGCGTAGTCAATGAATTTGTATTCTTATGAAGATTCAACTGAAATGCAACAGATGTAGTTTTTGTGTGTAGTGCCATTAAAGGTTCACTTTTTAAAGAAATGTTTGACAAAGAGGAAATAAGCTGCCTGAAAAAGGAATGAAGTGATATTTAATGTCTAATACATACCCTAAAGTGGTTTAAACTGGAACAGCTCAGGTAGATTAGGAGAATCGATATACTACAGTATATCGGCTGCCTCTTTTTTCCTGTTTTCTGCACAGTTCATTTTTCATCGTAATGAATTTCTGTTGTCTTAGTTTCTAATTTAAGTGTCATCTCTTAATATGGAGACAATCTCTTTATTTGTCATTACGTTATAATGAAGAAAAAAGGTTAGGTTAATAAAACAAACCTCACTGGTATCGTCCCATTTGATATAATCCACTTCAGTCACCCCCCAACCCATAAGTACCGGTTTGATTGTGAAGCTGCTTAGAAGACTCCAGAAAGGAAAAGAGATTGTTGATGATTTGATATGTCCCTTCTATCAATAATAAGGCGTTGCTGGTATCTCTGTGTCCACAGTATGCCCTTCCCCTATTGGATGTGCTCACTCAGTAAGTGCTGTAACCCAATCAGAAGCTGTCTTACTCCATGGTGATGAGCAGAGTGTAACTCAGAGGTGTTACTCTGTTTTTTCCTATAATGCCTTTGTTAATGTAGATAAAGGACCTGAGTCATGTTAGGAGCTCTGGTTTTCCTGTTTCTGAACACACCAGCCTTGGTTTAGATGTGTGAGCTCAATGTTAGGGTGTCGTTCAGAAAGAGGCTTTGGTTTGGTGTTCAGTTCACAGATTCTACTACTGCTTTCATGTCTTCTGGCCACCATCACCTGCCAAAAAGCGAACTCCTCAGTAGATGATTCTGAATGTGAGACTTGTTTCAAATGCAGGTACTGTACTAAACCCTCCATACTCCAGAGCCCCAAGGCATTTAGTGACCCCTTTGGCTGTTGACACAGTTTGTAGTGCATACTGATATTCAGCCAGCAGTAGCAACAGGATGTCTGACAATACCCCCTCGTCGTTTCACCTCCTCACCCCACTGTGCACGCAGACATTCTGATCACTGTATGAAGATCTCTTCACCTTCCCCCTGATCTGCCTATGTGGTGAACACCGCAGTACTGCAATAAAGCAATGAAGGTATGATATGTTATCTGATTTCCTTTAAGCTTTGTTTTGCATTGTCAGTTTGACTGTCTCCTTGTTTTTATATATGACCCTTTTTGGTTGTGGAGAACTGGAGTGGGACATGGGTGGGACGGCAGCAGGGTGAAAACTGGAACTGCATCTCACTTGAAGTGTACACTGAGGAACCAAACATTTGGAACACCTTCCTAATATTGAATTGCACCCCCATTGCCCTCCAGAACAGCCTCAATTCGTGTGTTCCAAAAGTGCGACATACCCAGCAGTGTTGCAGTTCTTGACACAAAGCGGTGCGCCTGGCACCTACTACCATACCCCGTTCAAAGGCACTTAAATATTTTGTCTTGCCCATTCACCCTCTGAATGGCACACATACATAATCCACGTCTCAATTGTCTCAAGGCTTAAAAATCCCTCTTTAACCCGTCTCCTCCCGTTCATCTACACTGATTGAAGTGGATTTAACAAGTGACATCAATAAAAGATCATAGCTTTCACCTGGTCAGTCTGTCATGGAACGAGCAGGTGTTCTTAATGTTTATATACTCAGTGTTTAGCTTCAGTTTTATTAAATACAATATCTGTACATATTCAACTTGATGAACAGTATGATGCCCCTTTATTTGTTCAATGTTTAACATGTTTTTCCATAGTTGTAGAACAAATTATTATTATTTCCAGGAAACTGCTTTTTAGCCCAAGAAGAGGGTGTAGGGGGTCAATAACTTCAGACCTTACAGTGAGGAAAAAAAGTATTTAGTCAGCCACCAATTGTGCAAGTTCTCCCACTTAAAAAGATGAGAGAGGCCTGTAATTTTCATCATAGGTACACGTCAACTATGACAGACAAATTGAGAATGTTTTTCTCCAGAAAATCACATTGTAGGATTTTTTATGAATTTATTTGCAAATTATGGTGGAAAATAAGTATTTGGTCACCTACAAACAAGCAAGATTTCTGGCTCTCACAGACCTGTAACTTCTTCTTTAAGAGGCTCCTCTGTCCTCCACTCGTTACCTGTATTAATGGCACCTGTTTGAACTTGTTATCAGTATAAAATACACCTGTCCACAACCTCAAACAGTCACACTCCAAACTCCACTATGGCCAAGACCAAATAGCTGTCAAAGGACACCAGAAACAAAATTGTAGACCTGCACCAGGCTGGGAAGACTGAATATGCAATAGGTAAGCAGCTTGGTTTGAAGAAATCAACTGTGGGAGCAATTATTAGGAAATGGAAGACATACAAGACCACTGATAATCTCTCTCGATCTGGAGCTCCACGCAAGATCTCACCCCGTGGGGTCAAAATGATCACAAGAACGGTGAGCAAAAATCCCAGAACCACACGGGGGGACCTAGTGAATGACCTGCAGAGAGCTGGGACCAAAGTAACAAAGCCTACCATCAGTAACACACTACGCCGCCAGGGACTCAAATCCTGCAGTGCCAGACGTGTCCCCCTGCTTAAGCCAGTACATGTCCAGGCCCGTCTGAAGTTTGCAAGAGTGCATTTGGATGATCCAGAAGAGGATTGGGAGAATGTCATATGGTCAGATGAAACCAAAATAGAACTTTTTGGTAAAAACTCAACTCGTCATGTTTGGAGGACAAAGAATGCTGAGTTGCATCCAAAGAACACCATACCTACTGTGAAGCATGGGGGTGGAAATATCATGCTTTGGGGCTGTTTTTCTGCAAAGGGACCAGGACGACTGATCCGTGTAAAGGAAAGAATGAATGGTGCCATGTATCTTGAGATTTTGAGTGAAAACCTCATTCCATCAGCAAGGGCATTGAAGATGAAACGTGGCTGGGTCTTTCAGCATGACAATGATCCCAAACACACTGCCCGGGCAACGAAGGAGTGGCTTCGTAAGAAGCATTTCAAGGTCCTGGAGTGGCCTAGCCAGTCTCCAGATCTCAACCCCATAGAAAATCTTTGGAGGGAGTTGAAAGTCCGTGTTGCCCAGCGACAGCCCCAAAACATCACTGCTCTAGAGGAGAACTGCATGGAGGAATGGGCAAAAATACCAGCAACAGTGTGTGAAAACCTTGTGAAGACTTACAGAAAACGTTTGACCTGTGTCATTGCCAACAAAGGGTATATAACAAAGTATTGAGAAACTTTTGTTATTGACCAAATACTTATTTTCCACCATAATTTGCTGATAAATTCATTAAAAATCCTACAATGTGATTTTCTGGATTATTTTTTCTCATTTTGTCTGTCATAGTTGACGTGTACCTATGATGAAAATTACAGGCCTCTCTCATCTTTTTAAGTGGGAGAACTTGCACAATTGGTGGCTGACTAAATACTTTTTTCCCCCACTGTATGTATCACACTGATGCTGAGTTTTTAGGCAATGCGTGCTACAAAGAACTGTGCAAGGCGTCCACTGTGGTGGGCTAAACCCATGTGCATTTCCTGTGAACAATTTTTTTTTCTTCTACTTTTGAGATTAAGTGGAAACTTTTGTCACCTACACACTCTTCCCCCCCCCCACACCCCACCCTCTCCCCACCAAAACCACACACCTCCCTGCCCTCCCTCCCCTCCTCCGATCATAAAGGACAAAAGACTCTGTCCTAAGTTTAGAATCCTTTACAGTTGCTGAGGTGTTAACAGTGTTGGTCATTGTCTGCTCATCATCAACCAATCATGCGGTCTGCTCAGATCCTTCTCCTGCTGTGCATCCTGGGAGCAGCCCTGTGGTCCGCCGCGTTGGCCAACAGTAAGTTATCCCTGCTTTGGAATCGATTCTTAACTACTATCAATCCTTCTCTTCAGAACATTGTCTAACATTTAGTGTTAATCATAGTGTTACATTAACATTTGAGTCATTTAGCAGATGCTCTTATCCAGAGTGACTTACAGGAGCAATTAGGGTTAAGGATGTATGGGAGAGATATGGGACTGTACTTATCAAGAGTCTGCTGATCTAGGACCAGTTCCCTGCTGTTTATATAATCTTATTCATTGTGATCTAAAAGGCAAAACTGCTCCTAGATCAGCAGTCCTACTCTGAATTGTTGCATTATAAAGCTGAAATGAAATATTCCATGTTTAAGTTCTGACTTATAGACGGGTTGGTTGTTTAGCAACACAACCGACATGTGTGCAACAATGGGGCAAAACAGCTGGGCTTGGCTTAGGTTGTTGACAACATGTAAACTATATTTAGTCTCCAATGTTTATTAAAAACAAAGTTGCACTTTATTTTACAAATACATTGTTACACTTTTTGGTTAGCTAGCTAGCTAAAACATTTCTGCCATATTAGCAAAGACGTGACATCAGTCAAGAACAAGATAAAATTGGCTGAAATGAGGCACTTACGATTCCCCACATGGCAGCTTCTTGTCATTGTTGCTAGCCATCCGACCATCCAGAATCCTAACACACAGCCTTTTGCCCCTTTGAAGCACTGGCATCGTTTTCGTGACGTTGTCAGCTAACCTGTCTATAGCACAGGAGGCTGCTGAGGGGAGGACGGCTCATAACAATGGCTGGAACGGAGCAAATGGAATGGTATCAAACACCTGGAAATCATGTGTTTGATGTACTGTATTTGATACCATTCCCCTGATACCGCTCCAGCCAATACCACGAGCCCGTCCTCCCCAATTAAGGGACCACCAACCTCCTGTGGTCTATAGTATGTCAGAAAAATTATAGATGGTCTCTTTATACAGATGGAAATGGTCCTGAAGAATGCTGTTTCAAGTATTACACAAGAAAAATCCCCGCACAATTCATCAGGGAATATGAAATGACCAGATCTGACTGCCCTAAGAGGGGAGTCATGTAAGTACAGTATTACACATACACCTAAACACTGCAACACACTACACATACACATACACACACACACACACACACACACACACACACACACACACACACACTACACACAGGGATGTTTACTCGGATATTGTCTGCTCTCTTCCAGCTTGGTCACAAGAAAGAGCTACCGCCTCTGTGCCAATCCAGATGATCCTTCGATTGAGAACATCATGAAGTCCATCGATGACAGGAAATTCCAGTAACCACTTCCTGGAAGAAGGCTGAAGTCTAAACATGTCATATCCTGCTCCTATTTCATTTTCAGCTCTGTGTTAAGTAACTGTTTTACATGTAGTGACAAAAAGTGTCAAATGATATCCTAGCAATCATGATGATAATTTAGTATATGTATAACACATGTATCAGATGTAATGATCATGTTATGTATCATGTTGTGTATCATTCAACAAAATGGTTTACCAAGGAACACTTCCAAAAGGACTAATTTGAGTCAGAATGGAGTTGGAGCACTCCACAAAAAAGGCAGAGATGAATTTCTTATTTGGATGAGTACAGGTGACTGACGTTTCAATGTCAAGCTGACGTCTTCCTCAGAGTGACCTGACAATTGCACTTTACTCCTATATAGCCTAGTGGCTTACTGAGACACATCAATGTAAAAATTAAAATAAGGCCAACGGGAAATTCAAGGTAAATGGCAAATAATAATACTATAAATCTGGCGTCTTCTTTTTGGCAAATAGGTCATATATATACATTGGGTGTATTTGAGTGTTTGTGAAAGGGGCGGCGCTGAGACCATAAAAATCAAGGCAACTACATTAGAAAAACCCTAACGTTGAATCATGTTATTTTTATTTGTACTTTGTTGTGTCTCAGTAGGTCACTATGCTATGAATAGGAGTTAAGTGCAATTGTCAGGTCACTCTGAGGAAGACGTCAGCATTGTTGAGTTCTCCAAATATTTTCTGCCTCTAATTAGTCGTTTTGGAAGTTTTTCTTGGTAAGCCTTTTTGTTGGAATTTCGTCATTGTTGTCAAGCGCTCCCTTTATGTGTTTGCTGTAGCGCGGACGCCTACCTGATCTCTTATCTATACATTATCCCTTTTTTATTATAAGCTTTGTTATTTTCTTCTCTCACAAACATTTAGCATGTATGAACAATACTGCATGTACTGGCCTTCTATCTTTTTTGGAACTTAATAAATCATACCACTTTTACAGGCTCGTTTTTTATACAGTATTCCATGTTCAATTTGACGGACACAGACGTCTAAGTTATCTTAGATCTCTTTTTCTTCTTTGTATCAACCATAGTATGTCATCTGAAATATCTGTGAAATTCTGTCGTGTTTGGTTAGGTCGTACCACACAGATAAAGAAAATAAACCCACGTGTAACCCCGCCAGCCCAGGACCTCCACATCCGGCTTCTTCACCAGCGGGATTTCTGAGGGGAGTGGATATAGAGAAACTTATATTTTTGCAGTGGTCTCTTAATTTTCTCCCGAGCTGTATATAGCCTCGCTATTGTTATTTGTATTTATTTTGTATTTTTTTGTTTTGGTATTCTTAAAACTGCATTGTTGGTTAAGGGCTTGTAAGTTAGCATTTCACTGTAGGGTCTACACCTGTTGTATTCGGTGCATGTGACAAATAACAATTGATTGATTTGCATGAGTAGGTGTGTCCAAACTTTTGACTGGTACTGTATATATAAAAATATATAAATGCACTTGTCTTTTCCTACTAGCACTGACTTTGCTGATAACTACTTCATTGAGGGAAAATGTACTTGCTACGACTGATATGTGGTTGTCTCACCTAGCTATCTTAAGATGCACTAACTGTAAGTGGCTCTGGATAAGAGCGTCTGCTAAATGACTAAAATGTAAATGTATGTATTGTAGTTGTTAAAATATCACCCATGTTTTTTCTTCATAGGGAGGTCCGTACTACGACGTTCTGCACAGCGTTCTGGGAGCATACACCTGCTATAGGCCAGACGTGGGCTACGTAAGTATTAGTACACACACTCATGATCCTACTTCATGTCATCAGCTCACACACACACACACACACACACACACAGTGGGGAGAACAAGTTTTTGATACACTGCCGATTTTGCAGGTTTTCCTACTTACAAAGCATGTAGAGGTCTGTAATTTTTATCATAGGTACACTTCAACTGTGAGAGATGGAATCTAAAACAAAAATCCAGAAAATTACATTGTGTGATTTTTTAAGTAATTCATTTGCATTTTACTGCATGACATAAGTATTTGATACATCAGAAAAGCAGAACTTAATATTTGGTACAGAAACCTTTGTTTGCAATTGCAGAGATCATACGTTTCCTGTAGGTCTTGACTAGGTTTGCACACACTGCAGCAGGGATTTTGGCCCACTCCTCCATACAGACCTTCTCCAGATCCTTCAGGTTTCGGGGCTGTCACTGGGCAATACGGACTTTCAGCTCCCTCCAAATATTTTCTATTGGGTTCAGGTCTGGAGACTGGCTTGGCCACTCCAGGACCTTGAGATGCTTCTTACGGAGCCACTCCTTAGTTGCCCTGGCTGTGTGTTTCGGGTCGTTGTCATGCTGGAAGACCCAGCCACGACCCATCTTCAATGCTCTTACTGAGGGAAGGAGGTTGTTGGCCAAGATCTCGCGATACATGGCCCCATCCATCCTCCCCTCAATACAGTGCAGTCGTCCTGTCCCCTTTGCAGAAAAGCATCCCCAAAGAATGATGTTTCCACCTCCATGCTTCACGGTTGGGATGGTGTTCTTGGGGTTGTACTCATCCTTCTTCTTCCTCCAAACATGGCGAGTGGAGTTCAGACCAAAAAGCTCTATTTTTGTCTCATCAGACCACATGACCTTCTCCCATTCCTCCTCTGGATCATCCAGATGGTCATTGGCAAACTTCAGACGGGCCTGGACATGCGCTGGCTTGAGCAGGGGGACCTTGCGTGTGCTGCAGGATTTTAATCCATGACGGCGTAGTGTGTTACTAATGGTTTTCTTTGAGACTGTGGTCCCAGCTCTCTTCAGGTCATTGACCAGGTCCCGCCGTGTAGTTCTGGGCTGATCCTTCACCTTCCTCATGATCATTGATGCCCCACGAGGTGAGATCTTGCATGGAGCCCCAGACCGAGGGTGATTGACTGTCATCTTGAATTTCTTCCATTTTCTAATAATTGCGCCAACAGTTGTTGCCTTCTCACCAAGCTGCTTGCCTATTGTCCTGTAGCCCATCCCAGCCTTGTGCAGGTCTACAATTTTATCCCTGATGTCCTTACACAGCTCTCTGGTCTTGGCCATTGTGGAGAGGTTGGAGTCTGTTTGATTGAGTGTGTGGACAGGTGTCTTTTATACAGGTAACGAGTTCAAACAGGTGCAGTTAATACAGGTAATGAGTGAAGAACAGGAGGGCTTCTTAAAGAAAAACTAACAGGTCTGTGAGAGCCGGAATTCTTACTGGTTGGTAGGTGATCAAATAATTATGTCATGCAATAAAATGCAAATTAATTACTTAAAATTCATACAATGTGATTTTCTGGATTTTTGTTTTAGTTTCCGTCTCTCACATTTTAAGTGTACCTATGATAAACATTACAGACCTCTACATGCTTTGTAAGTAGGAAAATCTGCAAAATCGGCAGTGTATCAAATACTTTTTCTCCCCACTGTACATGTTCCTACTTCATATCATCAGCTCACACACACACACACCTTATGAATTCCTCGTCGTCTTTGTGTGCATGCATAGTGTATCAGTGATAATGGCCCTGAGTTGTATATTAGTGCTTTTCTTTGGAAGCACGAGGGTCCTTACGGCCAAAGCTGAGCAGCAGGTCTCCATAGAGGGGGAGAGCCGAGCTGCAGGTCTCCATAGAGAGAGAGAGCCGAGCTGCAGGTCTCCATAGAGAGGGAGAGCCGAGCTGCAGGTCTCCATAGAGAGAGAGAGCCGAGCTGCAGGTCTCCATAGAGAGGGAGAGCTGAGCAGCAGGTCTCCATAGAGGGGGAGAGCCAAGCTGCAGGTCTCCATAGAGAGAGAGAGCCGAGCTGCAGGTCTCCATAGAGAGGGAGAGCCGAGCTGCAGGTCTCCATAGAGAGAGAGAGCCGAGCTGCAGGTCTCCATAGAGAGGGAGAGCTGAGCAGCAGGTCTCCATAGAGGGGGAGAGCCGAGCTGCAGGTCTCCATAGAGAGGGAGAGCCGAGCTGCAGGTCTCCATAGAGGGGGAGAGCCGAGCTGCAGGTCTCCAAAAAGGGGGAGAGCCGAGCTGCAGGTCTCCAAAGAGGGGGAGAGCCGAGCTGCAGGTCTCCATAGAGAGGGAGAGCCGAGCTGCAGGTCTCCATAGAGGGGGAGAGCCGAGCTGCAGGTCTCCATAGAGAGGGAGAGCCGAGCTGCAGGTCTCCATAGAGAGGGAGAGCCGAGCTGCAGGTCTCCATAGAGAGGGAGAGCCGAGCTGCAGGTCTCCATAGAGAGGGAGAACCGAGCTGCAGGTCTCCATAGAGAGGGAGAGCCGAGCTGCAGGTCTCCATAGAGAGGGAGAGCCGAGCTGCAGGTCTCCATAGAGAGGGAGAACCGAGCTGCAGGTCTCCATAGAGAGGGAGAGCCGAGCTGCAGGTCTCCATAGAGGGGGAGAGCCGAGCTGCAGGTCTCCATTGAGAGGGAGAGCCGAGCTGCAGGTCTCCATAGAGAGGGAGAGCCGAGCTGCAGGTCTCCATAGAGGGGGAGAGCCGAGCTGCAGGTCTCCATAGAGAGGGAGAGCCGAGCTGCAGGTCTCCATAGAGAGGGAGAGCTGAGCTGCAGGTCTCCATAGAGGGGGAGAGCCGAGCTGCAGGCCTCCATCACTCCATCAGGATGACTCATACCTCTGATACATTTGACCACCCCACCTGGCACTTTCACTGGTGTGTGGGTGTTTGTGTGTGGGTGTTTGTGTGTGGGTGTTTGTGTGTGGGTGTTTGTGTGGGTGTTTGTGTGGGTGTTTGTGGGTGTTTGTGTGTGTGTGGGTGGGTGTTTGTGTGCTTACATCTGTGTATTCCAATGCAGCACTGACCTAGACGGTTCTCTCTTTTGATTCCATCACTCATCAATACGTCATCATGCTCTTTGAACCTTGAACCCAGTAGAACTATTGCAAAGGTCAACTTTCAGCTTGTTTGTTTGTTGGCTCTGAGTCTGATTTTAAATGAGTTTCCAGTGTGTGGTTAAGTCCTCTAGTGTCAGCGTGCTCTGATAGAGATGTGATCATGTACTGTGGCTTTCACAACTGCACAACACCACAGCCGTGCTGAGAAAAAGCCCACAGTGTGCTTTACAGAGAAATGTCTCAACTTCCTGGACTGACCCTATGTCAATCTGACTGTCTCCAAGGCATTTTGAAAGAGTTTTCACGTTAAAGGTGGATGACGTTGCAGCAGAAAGCACCACAGATATTGAGATGAGCGCGATGCAATACTTTGCTCACTCACAGTCACACGGAGCATCTGCACGTGTGCACAGGTGCACTTCACGCTGCTGCAACGTGGTACCTACACGACCAAAACAGCTGAGAAGTTTAGCCTCGCGCTTCAACGCTCTTAGTTGTTTTGGAAATTGACCCAGTACTGCTGTTTACTTTGTGTCATCTACGTCATCTCACTGAGTCTACCTTTAAGTGTTCTAGAATCGTTTTTGCCCTTCGCATTATTAATAGTTCTTGTAGTAAATGCCCCTAACACCACCATTAACACTAACAGTAAATGCCCCTAACACCACCATTAACACTAACAGTAAATGCCCCTAACACCACCATTAACACTAACAGTAAATGCCCCTAACACCACCATTAACACTAACAGTAAATGCCCCTAACACCACCATTAACACTAACAGTAAATGCCCCCAACACCACCATTAACACTAACAGTAAATGCCCCCAACACCACCATTAACACTAACAGTAAATGCCCCCAACACCACCATTAACACTAACAGTAAATGCCCCTAACACCACCATTAACACTAACAGTAAATGCCCCCAACACCACCATTAACACTAACAGTAAATGCCCCCAACACCACCATTAACACTAACAGTAAATGCCCCTAACACCACCATTAACACTAACAGTAAATGCCCCTAACACCACCATTAACACTAACAGTAAATGCCCCTAACACCACCATTAACACTAACAGTAAATGCCCCTAACACCACCATTAACACTAACAGTAAATGCCCCCAACACCACCATTAACACTAACAGTAAATGCCCCTAACACCACCATTAACACTAACAGTAAATGCCCCTAACACCACCATTAACACTAACAGTAAATGCCCCCAACACCACCATTAACACTAACAGTAAATGCCCCTAACACCACCATTAACACTAACAGTAAATGCCCCCAACACCACCATTAACACTAACAGTAAATGCCCCCAACACCACCATTAACACTAACAGTAAATGCCCCTAACACCACCATTAACACTAACAGTAAATGCCCCTAACACCACCATTAACACTAACAGTAAATGCCCCCAACACCACCATTAACACTAACAGTAAATGCCCCTAACACCACCATTAACACTAACAGTAAATGCCCCTAACACCACCATTAACACTAACAGTAAATGCCCCTAACACCACCATTAACACTAACAGTAAATGCCCCTAACACCACCATTAACACTAACAGTAAATGCCCCCAACACCACCATTAACACTAACAGTAAATGCCCCTAACACCACCATTAACACTAACAGTAAATGCCCCTAACACCACCATTAACACTAACAGTAAATGCCCCCAACACCACCATTAACACTAACAGTAAATGCCCCTAACACCACCATTAACACTAACAGTAAATGCCCCCAACACCACCATTAACACTAACAGTAAATGCCCCCAACACCACCATTAACACTAACAGTAAATGCCCCTAACACCACCATTAACACTAACAGTAAATGCCCCTAACACCACCATTAACACTAACAGTAAATGCCCCCAACACCACCATTAACACTAACAGTAAATGCCCTTAACACCACCATTAACACTAACAGTAAATGCCCCCAACACCACCATTAACACTAACAGTAAATGCCCCCAACACCACCATTAACACTAACAGTAAATGCCCCTAACACCACCATTAACACAAACAGTAAATGCCCCTAACACCACCATTAACACTAACAGTAAATGCCCCTAACACCACCCCACTACTAATAATAAACATCACACTCTCTCCTCCCTCTGTGTTCACAGTACTGACATACAGTTGATCAACGTGGCTACGGTACTGTAGCAGGCGTCAACGTGGCTACGGTACTGTAGCAGGCGTCAACGTGGCTACGGTACTGTAGCAGGCGTCAACGTGGCTACGGTACTGTAGCAGGCGTCAACGTGGCTACGGTACTGTAGCAGGCGTCAACGTGGCTACGGTACTGTAGCAGGCGTCAATGTGGCTACGGTACTGTAGCAGGCGTCAAAGTGGCTACGGCACTGTAGCAGGCGTCAATGTGGCTACGGTACTGTAGCAGGCGTCAACACGGCGGCTTGTAACATAGTCACCATCACTACTTCCATAGTTAACGTCAGTCTCTGTGTGTTCAGGTGCAGGGCATGTCGTTCATCGCGGCGGTGCTGATCCTCAACCTGGACATGGCAGACGCCTTCATAGCTTTCGCCAACCTGCTGAACAAGCCCTGTCAGATGGCCTTCTTCAGAGTGGACCACAGCCTTGTGAGTACAGTGCAGGCAGACACACAGACAGACATACAGACAGACAGACAGACAGACAGACAGACAAAAAGACAGACAGACAGACAGACAGACAGACAGACAGACAGACAGACAGACAGACAGACAGACAGACAGACAGACAGACAGACAGACAGACAGACAGACAGACAGACAGACAGTTTTTGGTGTTTGTGCTGGGCTGGAATAAAAGCCTGCACATCCTGTTAGCGGTGATTTGCACAATCCACCACTGCACTCATAGCACTTAGCACCCTGTTCACAACTGTAACCATGTGTTACTACATCATCTGACTGATAGTGTTATAGTGGTGTGAGGACTATGTGGACTATATATCTGACTGATAGTGTTATAGTGGTGTGAGGACTATGTGGTCTATATATCTGACTGATAGTGTTATAGTGGTGTGAGGACTATGTGGTCTATATATCTGACTGATAGTGTTATAGTGGTGTGAGGTCTATGTGGTCTATATATCTGACTGATAGTGTTATAGTGGTGTGAGGACTATGTGGTCTATATATCTGACTGATAGTGGTAATGTTTTTCAAATGACTGGGTGCTTATCTGCGAATGCTTGGTTTGTTTGTCTCTGTGGACTACTCACGTCCATGAATGTGTGTGTTTGTCTCTGTGGACTACTCACGTCTATGAATGTGTGTGAAAATAACGGCAGGTGTCTGTGTAATCTCCCAAACATTTGGCTCCTTTGTACCTCAATGTTTCAATATGGAAAGGTATATCCAAATGAAGATTTTTTTTGTTTGTGTGTCTCTCTCTCCACTCTCTCTCTCGCTTTCTCCATCTCTCTCTCGCTTTCTCCATCTCTCTCTAGCTTTCTCCATCTCTCTCTCGCTTTCTCCATCTCTCTCTTGCTTTCTCCATCTCTCTCTCTCTCTCTCTCTTGCTTTCTCCATCTCTCTCTCTCTCTCTTGCTTTCTCCATCTCTCTCACTTTCTCCATCTCTCTCTCGCGCTTTCTCACCTCTCTCGCTTTCTCCATCTCTCTCTCTCGCTTTCTCCATCTCTCTCTCTCTCGCTTTCTCCATCTCTCTCGCTTTCTCCATCTCTCTCTCTCGCTTTCTCCATCTCTCTCTCTCGCTTTCTCCATCTCTCTCTCTCGCGTTCTCCATCTCTCTCTCGCATTCTTCATCTCTCTCTCTTGCGTTCTTCATCTCTCTCTCTCGCTTTCTCCATCTCTCTCGCTTTCTCCATCTCTCTCGCTTTCTCCATCTCTCTCTCTCTCTCTCGCTTTCTCCATCTCTCTCTCGCTTTCTCCATCTCTCTCTCGCGTTCTCCATCTCTCTCTCTCGCGCGTTCTCCATCTCTCTCTCTCTCGCGTTCTCCATCTCTCTCTCTCTCGCTTTCTCCATCTCTCTCGCGTTCTCCATCTCTCTCTCTCTCGCGTTCTCCATCTCTCTCTCTCTCGCTTTCTCCATCTCTCTCGCTTTCTCCATCTCTCTCTCTCTCTCGCTTTCTCCATCTCTCTCTCTCTCGCTTTCTCCATCTCTCTCTCTCGCTTTCTCCATCTCTCTCTCTCGCTCTCTCTCACATCTCTGTAGGATCTTCACCCTGTACAGTAAGTCACTGCCGTTGGACCTGGCGTGTCGGGTGTGGGATGTGTTCTGTCGTGACGGAGACGAGTTCCTATTCCGGGTGGCCCTTGGCATCCTGCGCCTGTACGAGGACGTGTTGACCCGCATGGACTTCATCCACAACGCCCAGTTCCTCACCCGCCTGCCCGACCACATCCCCCCCGATCAGCTCTTCTCGCACATCCACGGCGTCCACATGACCAGCAAGAACAGGAAATGGGCACAGGTGAGATGACACAGACTGTTTGGATGTAACAGGTCCCCTAAAGTCAACTGACATCACCTTTGGAAAACAGACATTCTTCAGTTAGGGGTAAACAGAGTTGGCCTCAGTGGTTTTTCAACTTAAGTGTCAAGGCTCAAGTGATGGAACTACTAGCATCTTGGCCTGGTCCTTCATGTGTAAAGTATAGGTATAGAACTCCAATGATGCTGATGCTATGTTGCATACCATGGTCCCTTGTTTCTCCTCAGGTTCGTCAGGCCTTACAGAAGGAGCAGGAGTGGATCAGTCCAGTCCTAAAGCGCTGAGTACAACGGTCATCCAGGAGCGAAACATCAGACACTAGCTCATTCTCCAACCCAGTACTCTACCTGACCCTATGAAACACTGGACCCTAGCCCAGGACAGGCTGTCTGTGAGAGCTGCCCTCCCGGCCCCCAGACACATACCCTCCCTGGGACGGACCTACCCCAGGCTCAGAGCACTCTGGGCTGGGGACAACCAGCCACTGTGGTCCCCCTAGACGTGGGTCATGGAGCAGAGACCCTGGAGGTCTGGAACAGCACACATGCTGTGCCCCTGTCCCAGAATTAAAGCAGGCAGAAAGATGCTCTCGAATGCACTGTATACTCCCACCTGTCTATAGCAGGGATACTAGTTACCCAACTGGACCTCCTCTCTCTCTCCTCTTTTTGTCTTTATCACTTTCCCACTCTTTTCTCTCTCTCGCGCTCTCTTCTACCCCTCTCTCACTCTATGCTACCTCTCTCCTCTACCTCTCTCTCTCACTTCTACCCCTCTCTCACTCTATGCTACCTCTCTCCTCTACCTCTCTCTCTCACTTCTACCCCTCTCTCACTCTATGCTACCTCTCTCCTCTACCTCTCTCTCTCACTTCTACCCCTCTCTCACTCTATGCTACCTCTCTCCTCTACCTCTCTCTCTCTCTTCTACCCCTCTCTCACTCTATGCTACCTCTCTCCTCTACCTCTCTCTCTCTCTTCTACCCCTCTCTCACTCTATGCTACCTCTCTCTTCTACCTCTCTCTCTCTCTCTCTCTCTCTCTCTCTCACTTCTACCTCTCTCTCACTCTATGCTACCTCTCTCCTCTACCCCTCTCTCTCTCTTCTACCCCTCTCTCACTCTATGCTACCTCTCTCCTCTACCCCTCTCTCTCTCTTCTACCCCTCTCTCTCTATGCTGCCTCTCTCCTCTACCTCTCTCTCTCTCTTCTACCCCTCTCTCACTCTATGCTACCTCTCTCCTCTACCTCTCTCTCTCTTCTACCTCTCTCTCACTTCTACCTCTCTCTCTCTCTCCTACCTCTTCTACCTCTCTCTCTCTCCCACCTCTCTCTCTCTCTCTCTCTCTCTCTCTCTCTCTCTCTCTCTCTCTCCCTCTCTCTCTCTCTCTCTCTGTCTCTCTCTCTCTCTCTCTCTCTCTCCCCCTCTCTCTCTCTCTCTCCCACCTCTCTCTCTCTCTCTCTCTTCTACCTCTACTCCAAGACTCCGTTGTCATTGGTCATTCCTGCAAGTCAGCTGTGATTTTTATCATTAGCCTTTTTTGTTTTGTTTGGACTGATGTGGTTTCGATGTGTTTTACATTTGTTTGCCGTATCTTAGTTGGTTCCCTTTGTTTGTTATTTGTCTCTGCACCATTCCATGAAGGAAAGGCTCCCAAGGAGAAGACGTGGACGTTTGTTGATTTGGGGAGAATGGTTCATCGACTTGAAAGGAGGGCGTAGTCAATGAATTTGTATTCTTATGAAGATTCAACTGAAATGCAACAGATGTAGTTTCTGTGTGTAGTGCCATTAAAGGTTCACTTTTTAAATAAATGTTTTACAAAGAGGAAATAAGCTGCCTGAAAAACCCTAAAGTGGTTTAAACTGGAACAGCTCAGGTAGATTAGGAGAATCGATATACTACAGTATATCGGCTGCCTCTTTTTTCCTGTTTTCTGCACAGTTCATTTTTCATCGTAATTAATTTCTGTTGTCTTAGTTTCTAATTTAAGTGTCATCTCTTAATATGGAGACAATCTCTTTATTTGTCGTTACGTTATAATGAAGAAAAAAGGTTAGGTTAATACAACAAACCTCACTGGTATCGTCCCATTTTATATAATCCACTTCAGTCACCCCCCAACCCATAAGCACCGGTTTGATTGTGAAGCTGATTAGAAGATTCCAGAAAGGAAAAGAGATTGTTGATGATTTGATATGTCCCTTCTATCAATAATTAGGCGTTGCTGGTATCTCTGTGTCCACAGTATGCCCTTCCCCTATTGGATGTGCTCACTCAGTAAGTGCTGTAACCCAATCAGAAGCTGTCTTACTCCATGGTGATGAGCAGAGTGTAACTCAGAGGTGTTACTCTGTTTTTTCCTATAATGCCTTTGTTAATGTAGATAAAGGACCTGAGTCATGTTAGGAGCTCTGGTTTTCCTGTTTCTGAACACACCAGCCTTGGTTTAGATGTGTGAGCTCAATGTTAGGGTGTCGTTCAGAAAGAGGCTTTGGTTTGGTGTTCAGTTCACAGATTCTTCTACTGCTTTCATGTCTTCTGGCCACCATCACCTGCCAAAAAGCGAACTCCTCAGTAGATGATTCTGAATGTGAGACTTGTTTCAAATGCAGGTACTGTACTAAACCCTCCATACTCCAGAGCCCCAAGGCATTTAGTGACCCCTTTGGCTGTTGACACAGTTTGTAGTGCATACTGATATTCAGCCAGCAGTAGCAACAGGATGTCTGACAATACCCCCTCGTCGTTTCACCTCCTCACCCCACTGTGCACGCAGACGTTCTGATCACTGTATGAAGATCTCTTCACCTTCCCCCTGCTCTGCCTATGTGGTGAACACCGCAGTACTGCAATAAAGCATTTTGCACAATCATATTTGTTTTGTTTGTCACCATGTGTAGTTTCACCCCTGCAGTTTCACACTGTCGTTTTGGCAGTTTATCCGTGTTTTTCAGTTTTTTTATTTTGTCTTGTTGAGTACATTCCCTCACTGTATCGGTGTCCCTCACATGTGATCTGTTGAGGACCCTCGTGTGTGTGTGTGTGATTTGAAGTGACATTTCTAAAGGAAAAAAAGACGTTCCCTGTTAGTTCCTGTGTGAATGTTACAGGGTTGGGACATGTGTGTCCAACATCGCCTTACCCAGCCCCGATAATCAATCAGTAAGAACTACAGGAAGTAGACTCACCCCTTAATCACAGAAGTGCGTCTTGGGAAGTATAAATGGCTGTATGTAATTGGTCCCCTGTTGTAGATACATTGAATAAAGAAATTGAAGACCTCACCAAGAAATGTGATAATGAAGGTATGATATGTTATCTGATTTCCTTTAAGCTTTGTTTTGCATTGTCAGTTTGACTGTCTCCTTGTTTTTATATATGACCCTTTTTGGTTGTGGAGAACTGGAGTGGGACATGGGTGGGAGGGAAGCAGGGTGAAAACTGGAACTGCATCTCACTTGAAGTGTACACTGAGGAACCAAACATTTGGAACACCTTCCTAATATTGAATTGCACCCCCATTGCCCTCCAGAACAGCCTCAATTCGTGTGTTCCAAAAGTGCGACATACCCAGCAGTGTTGCAGTTCTTGACACAAAGCGGTGCGCCTGGCACCTACTACCATACCCCGTTCAAAGGCACTTAAATATTTTGTCTTGCCCATTCACCCTCTGAATGGCACACATACACAATCCATGTCTCAATTGTCTCAAGGCTTAAAAATCACTCTTTAACCCGTCTCCTCCCGTTCATCTACACTGATTGAAGTGGATTTAACAAGTGACATCAATAAAAGATCATAGCTTTCACCTGGTCAGTCTGTCATGGAACGAGCAGGTGTTCTTAATGTTTATATACTCAGTGTTTAGCTTCTGTTTTATTAAATAAAATATCTGTACATATTCAACTTGATGAACAGTATGATGCCCCTTTATTTGTTCAATGTTTAAATTGTTTTTCCATAGTTGTAGAACAAATTATTATTATTTCCAGGAAACTGCTTTTTAGCCCAAGAAGAGGGTGTAGGGGGTCAATAACTTCAGACCTTACAGTGGGGGAAAAAGTATTTAGTCAGCCACCAATTGTGCAAGTTCTCCCACTTAAAAAGATGAGAGTGGCCTGTAATTTTCATCATAGGTACACGTCAACTATGACAGACAAATTGAGAATTTTCTTTCCAGAAAATCACATTGTAGGATTTTTTATGAATTTATTTGCAAATTATGGTGGAAAATAAGTATTTGGTCACCTACAAACAAGCAAGATTTCTGGCTCTCACAGACCTGTAACTTCTTATTTAAGAGGCTCCTCTGTCCTCCACTCGTTACCTGTATTAATGGCACCTGTTTGAACTTGTTATCAGTATAAAAGACACCTGTCCACAACCTCAAACAGTCACACTCCAAACTCCACTATGGCCAAGAACAAATAGCTGTCAAAGGACACCAGAAACAAAATTGTAGACCTGCACCAGGCTGGGAAGACTGAATCTGCAATAGGTAAGCAGCTTGGTTTGAAGAAATCAACTGTGGGAGCAATTATTAGGAAATGGAAGACATACAAGACCACTGATAATCTCTCTCGATCTGGGAACAAAGCCTACCATCAGTAACACACTACGCCACCAGGGACTCAAATCCTGCAGTGCCAGACGTGTCCCCCTGCTTAAGCCAGTACATGTCCAGGCCCGTCTGAAGTTTGATAGAGTGCATTTGGATGATCCAGAAGAGGATTGGGAGAATGTCATATGGTCAGATGAAACTAAAATAGAACTTTTTGGTAAAAACTCAACTCGTCATGTTTGGAGGACAAAGAATGCTGAGTTGCATCCAAAGATCACCATACCTACTGTGAAGCATGGGGGTGGAAATATCATGCTTTGGGGCTGTTTTTCTGCAAAGGGACCAGGACGACTGATCCGTGTAAAGGAAAGAATGAATGGGGCCATGTATCGTGAGATTTTGAGTGAAAACCTCCTTCCATCAGCAAGGGCATTGAAGATGAAACGTGGCTGGGTCTTTCAGCATGACAATGATCCCAAACACACCGCCCGGGCAACGAAGGAGTGGCTTCGTAAGAAGCATTTCAAGGTCCTGGAGTGGCCTAGCCAGTCTCCAGATCTCAACCCCATAGAAAATCTTTGGAGGGAGTTGAAAGTCCGTGTTGCCCAGCGACAGCCCCAAAACATCACTGCTCTAGAGGAGAACTGCATGGAGGAATGGGCAAAAATACCAGCAACAGTGTGTGAAAACCTTGTGAAGACTTACAGAAAACGTTTGACCTGTGTCATTGCCAACAAAGGGTATATAACAAAGTATTGAGAAACTTTTGTTATTGACCAAATACTTATTTTCCACCATAATTTGCTAATAAATTCATTAAAAATTCTACAATGTGATTTTCTGGATTATTTTTTCTCATTTTGTCTGTCATAGTTGACGTGTACCTATGATGAAAATTACAGGCCTCTCTCATCTTTTTAAGTGGGAGAACTTGCACAATTGGTGGCTGACTAAATACTTTATTCCCCCACTGTATGTATCACACTGATGCTGAGTTTTTAGGCAATGCGTGCTACAAAGAACTGTGCAAGGCGTCCACTGTGGTGGGCTAAACCCATGTGCATTTCCTGTGAACAATTTTTTTTTCTTCTACTTTTGAGATTAAGTGGAAACTTTTGTCACCTACACACTCTTCCCCCCCCCACACCCCTCCCTCTCCCCACCAAAACCACACACCTCCCTCCCCTCCTCCGATCATAAAGGACAAAAGACTCTGTCCTAAGTTTAGAATCCTTTACAGTTGCTGAGGTGTTAACAGTGTTGGTCATTGTCTGCTCATCATCAACCAATCATGCGGTCTGCTCAGATCCTTCTCCTGCTGTGCATCCTGGGAGCAGCCCTGTGGTCCGCCGCGTTGGCCAACAGTAAGTTATCCCTGCTTTGGAATCGATTCTTAACTACTATCAATCCTTCTCTTCAGAACATTGTCTAACATTTAGTGTTAATCATAGTGTTACATTAACATTTGAGTCATTTAGCAGATGCTCTTATCCAGAGTGACTTACAGGAGCAATTAGGGTTAAGGATGTATGGGAGAGATATGGGACTGTACTTATCAAGAGTCTGCGGATCTAGGATCAGTTCCCTGCTGTTTATATAATCTTATTCATTGTGATCTAAAAGGCAAAACTGCTCCTAGATCAGCACTCCTACTCTGAATTGTTGCATTATAAAGCTGAAATGAAATATTCCATGTTTAAGTTCTGACTTATAGACGGGTTGGTTGTTTAGCAACACAACCGACATGTGCGCAACAATGGGGCAAAACAGCTGGGCTTGGCTTAGGTTGTTGACAACATGTAAACTATATTTAGTCTCCAATGTTTATTAAAAACAAAGTTGCACTTTATTTTACAAATACATTATTACACTTATTGGTTAGCTAGCTAGCTAAAACATTTTTGCCATATTAGCAAAGACGTGACATCAGTCAAGAACAAGATAAAATTGGCTGAAATGAGGCACTTCCGATTCCCCACATGGCAGCTTCTTGTCATTGTTGCTAGCCATCTGACCATCCAGAATCCTAACACACAGCCTTTAGCCCCTTTGAAGCGCTGGCATCGTTTTGGTGACGTTGTCTGCTAACCTGTCTATAGCACAGGAGGCTGCTGAGGGGAGGACGGCTCATAACAATGGCTGGAACGGAGCAAATGGAATGGTATCAAACACCTGGAAATCATGTGTTTGATGTACTGTATTTGATACCATTCCCCTGATACCGCTCCAGCCAATACCGCAAGACCGTCCTCCCCAATTAAGGGACCACCAACCTCTGGTGGTCTATAGTATGTAAGACAAATTATAGAAAAATTACAGATTGTCTCTTTATACAGATGGAAATGGTCCTGAAGAATGCTGTTTCAATTTTTACACAAGAAAAATCCTCAGACAATTCATCAGGGAATATGAAATGACCAGATCTGACTGCTCTAAGAGGGGAGTCATGTAAGTATAGTATTAAACATGCACACACACACACACACACAAACAAACACACACACACACACACTCGCACACACACACACACACACACACACACACACACACACACACACACAAACACACACGCACACAGGGATGTTTACTCGGACATTGTCTGCTTTCTTCCAGCTTGGTCACAAAAAAGAGCTACCGCTTCTGTGCCAATCCAGATGATCCTTCGATTGAGAAGATCATGAAGTCCATCGATGACAGGAAATTCAAGAAACCACTTCCTGGAAGAAGGCTAGTCTAAACATGAGCATGAGAAGTGTGTGTTAAACCTGGGTTAGGACACACTGGGGCGCTCCAAGACTGGAGTTGGACACACTGGGGCGCTCCAAGACTGGAGTAGGACACACTGGGGCGCTCCAAGACCGGAGTTGGACACACTGGGGCGCTCCAAGACTGGAGTAGGACACATTGGGGCGCTCCAAGACCGGAGTTGGACACACTGGGGCGCTCCAAGACTGGAGTTGGACACACTGGGGCGCTCCAAGACTGGAGTTGGACACACTGGGGCGCTCCAAGACTGGAGTTGGACACACTGGGGCGCTCCAAGACTGGAGTTGGACACACTGGGGCGCTCCAAGACTGGAGTTGGACACACTGGGGCACTCCAAGACTGTAGTAGGACACACTGGGGCACTCCAAGACTGGAGTTGGACACACTGGGTCACTCGAAGACTGGAGTTGGACACTCTGGGGCACTCCAAGACTGGAGTTGGACACACTGGGGCACTCCAAGACTGGAGTTGGACACACTGGGGCGCTCCAAGACTGGAGTAGAGCACACTGGGGCGCTCCAAGAACGGAGTTGGACATACTGGGGCGCTCCAAGAACGGAGTTGGACACACTGGGGCGCTCCAAGAATGAAGTTGGACACACTGGGGCGCTCCAAGAATGAAGTTGGACACAATGGGGCGCTCCAAGACCGGAGTTGGACACACTGGGGCGCTCCAATAATGAATTTGGACACACTGGGGCGCTCCAAGACCGGAGTTGGACACACTGGGGCACTCTAAGACCGGAGTTGGAAACACTGGGGCGCTCCAAGACTGGAGTTGGACACACTGGGGCACTCCAAGACCGGAGTTGGACACACTGGGGCGCTCCAAGACTGGAGTTGGACACACTGGGGCACTCCAAGACTGGAGTTGGACACACTGGGGCACTCCAAGACTGGAGTTGGACACACTGGGGCGCTCCAAGACCGGAGTTGGACACACTGGGGCGCTCCAAGACTGGAGTTGGACACACTGGGGCACTCCAAGACTGGAGTTGGACACACTGGGGCGCTCCAAGACCGGAGTTGGACACACTGGGGCACTCCAAGACCGGAGTTGGACACACTGGGGCGCTCCAAGACTGGAGTTGAACACACTGGGGCGCTCCAAGACTGGAGTTGGACACACTGGGGCGCTCCAAGACTGGAGTTGGACACACTGGGGCACTCCAAGACTGGAGTTGGACACACTGGGGCACTCCAAGACTGGAGTTGGACACACTGGGGCACTCCAAGACTGGAGTTGGACACACTGGGGCGCTCCAAGACCGGAGTTGGACACACTGGGGCGCTCCAAGACTGGAGTAGGACACACTGGGGCGCTCCAAGACTGGAGTTGGACACACTGGGGCGCTCCAAGACTGGAAAGAATTATGGGTAATCAAACATATCACAAATATAAAATAACAAAATCTATTCTCTTTTTTATTTTATGCGGTTGACCCAAACAGATATAAAGATGCTGTATAATGGTCTATTACAGAATTACAATATTTATTGAAGAGAAATAGACAACAGATGGTGCTATCTGAAAGATATTGTTAAAAGTGCAACCTGTAGTTTCATTTCTGCTTTGAGTGTCTCAGACTGCGGAAGGGGGTGGGGTCTTAACGAGGATAAGACACTGCTTAGTTCATATGGAGCTCGGATCGCTTTGATTGTTTGTGCACAAAGTTATGAGCACAAAGTTACAGATTGCACCTTTAATAATGAACATTTCCATACAGAAACCACAGTCTGTTCTCATTTTCTGTTATCTTTTACCTGATAAAACCTTGATGGCCCATGGGCACTGGAAGCAATTCTTAACTCTTTTGATGTCTAACATTCAACATTTGATGTCTAATATTATACTGAACAAAAATATAAATGCAACAATTTCAAAGATTTTGCTGACTTGTAGTTCTTATAAGGAAATCAGTCAATTGAAATAAATTCTTTAGGCCTTAATCTATGGATTTCACATGACTAGGCAGGGGCGCAGCCATGAGTGGGCCTGAGAGGGCATAGGCCCAGCAACTCGGGAGACAGACCCAGACAATCAGAATGAATTTCACCCCACAAAAGGGTTTTATTACAGACAGAAATACTCCTCAGCACCCCGCGTCCACTCCCCTCAGACATCCCGCTGGTGAAGAAGCCGGATGTGGAGGTCCTGGGCTGGCGTGGTTACACGTGGGTTTCTTTTCTTTATCTGTGTGGTACGACCTAACTAAACACGACAGAATTTCACAGATATTTCAGATGACATACTATGGTTGATACAAACATGAAAAAGAGATCTAAGATAACTTAGACGTCTGTGTCCGTCAAATTGAACATGGAATACTGTATAAAAAACGAGCCTGTAAAAGTGGTTTGATTTATTAAGTTCCAAAAAAAAGAAGGCCAGTACATGCAGTATTGTTCATACATGCTAAATGTTTGTGAGAGAAGAAAATAACAAAGCTTATAATAAAAAAGGGATAATGTATAGATAAGAGATCAGGTAGGCGTCCGCGCTACAGCAAACACATAAAGGGAGCGCTTGACAACAATGACGAAATTCCAACAAAAAGGCTTACCAAGAAAAACTTCCAAAATGACTAATTCGAGGCAGAAAATATTTGCAGAACTCAACAAAGCTGACGTCTTCCTCAGAGTGACCTGACAATTGCACTTAACTCCTATTCATAGCATAGTGACCTACTGAGACACAACAAAGTACAAATAAAAATAACATGATTCAAGGTTAGGGTTTTTCTAATGTAGTTGCCTTGATTTTTATGGTCTCAGCGCCGCCCCTTTCACAAACACTCAAATACACCCAATATATGACCTATTTGCCAAACAGAAGACACCAGATTTATAGTATTATTATTTGCCATTTACCTTGAATTTCCTGTTGACCTTATTTTCATTTTTACATTGATGTGTCTCAGTAAGCCACTAGGCTATAAATAGGAGTAAATTGCAATTGTCAGGTCACTCTGAGGAAGACGTCAGCTTGACATTGAAACGTCAGTCACCTGTACTCATCCAAATAAGAAATTCATCTCTGCCTTTTTTGTGGAGTGCTCCAACTCCATTCTGACTCAAATAAGTCCTTTTGGAAGTGTTCCTTGGTAAACCCTTTTGTTGAGTGATACACAACATGATACATAACATGATCATTACATCTGATACATGTGTTATACATATACTAAATGATCATCATGATTGCTAGCATATCATTTGACACTTTTTGTCACTACATGTAAAACAGTTACTTAACACAGAGCTGAAAATGAAATAGGAGCAGGAGTTGACATGTTTAGACTTCAGCTTTCTTCCAGGAAGTGGTTACTGGAATTTCCTGTCATCGATGGACTTCATGATCTTCTCAATCGAAGGATCATCTGGATTGGCACAGAAGCGGTAGCTCTTTTTTGTGACCAAGCTGGAAGAGAGCAGACAATATCAGAGTAAACATCCCTGTGTGTATTGTGTGTGTGTGTGTGTGTGTGTGTGTGTGTGTGTGTGTGTGTGTGTGTGTGTGTGTGTGTGTGTGTGTGTGTGTGTGTGTGTGTGTGTGTAATACTATACTTACATGACTCCCCTCACAGGGCAGTCAGATCTGGTCATTTCATATTCCCAGATGAATTGTCCGGGGATTTTTCTTGTGTAATACTTGAAACAGCATTCTCCGTTCCAGCCATTGTTATCAGCCGTCCTACCCTCAGCAGCCTCCTGTGCTATATACAAATAAAGTTGGTATTAACAAAATATTCAAAAATCAAAGCAGTATGTCAACTTTTTTGATGCACTGAATTGTAACATTTTCTCAGCTCCAATACAGCTGACATATTTGTATAAACATACTGTAGATGGTAAACTTACTAAACATAGATGGTAAACTTACTAAACATAGATGGTAAACTTACTAAACATTGATGGTAAACTTACTAAACATTGATGGTAAACTTACTAAACATAGATGGTAAACTTACTAAACATTGATGGTAAACTTACTAAACATTGATGGTAAACTTACTAAACATAGATGGTAAACTTACTAAACATAGATGGTAAACTTACTAAACATAGATGGTAAACTTACTAAACATAGATGGTAAACTTACTAAACATAGATGTAAACTTACTAAACATTGATGGTAAACTTACTAAACATTGATGGTAAACTTACTAAACATAGATGGTAAACTTACTAAACATAGATGGTAAACTTACTAAACATTGATGGTAAACTTACTAAACATAGATGGTAAACTTACTAAACATAGATGGTAAACTTACTAAACATTGATGGTAAACTTACTAAACATTGATGGTAAACTTACTAAACATTGATGGTAAACTTACTAAACATTGATGGTAAACTTACTAAACATTGATGGTAAACTTACTAAACATTGATGGTAAACTTACTAAACATTGATGGTAAACTTACTCTGAGCAGCTGGAGGATGGAACAGTAGAGTCAAAATGAGCACCCCGGTGACCATGAGACAACCCATCATCCACAGTCTCTCTGACTACAGCTTTATGGATAACTGTTGCTTGTCTGGATCCTTATAGTGAGTGGTCTTCTCCTGAGAGACAGATTGTAAATAGTTGTGTCTGAAGATGTGTGTGGTGTTTAATGGGCGGATCAACTCATACAACTACTACGACAGTGTGTCGTACTAGGTACTTGTTCCAGCCCAGAATGAGTAGTGTGTGTTAAAGCTGGGTTAGGACCAAAGTTTGAACACACTGGGGCGCTCCAAGACCAGAGTTGTCCACATTGGGGCACTCCAAGACCAGAGTTGTCCACACTGGAGCGCTCCAAGACCAGAGATGGCCACACTGGGGCGCTCCAAGACCAGAGTTGGTCACACTGGAGCACTCCAAGACCGGAGTTGGCCACACTGGGGCGCTCCAAGACCAGAGATGGCCACACTGGGGCGCTCCAAGACCAGAGTTGGCCACACTGGGGCGCTCCAAGACCGGAGTTGGCCACACTGGGGTGCTCCAAGACCGGAGATGGCCACACTGGGGCGCTCCAAGACCAGAGTTGTCCACACTGGGGCGCTCCAAGACCGGAGTTGGCCACACTGGAGCGCTCCAAGACCAGAGTTGGCCAAACTGGGGCTCTCCAAGACCGGAGATGGCCACACTGGGGCGCTCCAAGACCGGAGATGGCCACACTGGGGCGCTCCAAGACCGGAGATGGCCACACTGGGGCGCTCCAAGACCGGAGATGGCCACACTGGGGCGCTCCAAGACCGGAGATGGCCACACTGGGAAGCTCCAAGACCGGAGATGGCCACACTTGGGCGCTCCAAGACCAGAGATGGCCACACTGGGGCGCTCCAAGACCGGAGATGGCCACACTGGGGCGCTCCAAGACCGGAGATGGCCACACTGGGGCGCTCCAAGACCAGAGATGGCCACACTGGGGCGCTCCAAGACCGGAGATGGCCACACTGGGGCGCTCCAAGACCAGAGTTTGCCACACTGGGGCGCTCCAAGACCAGAGATGGCCACACTGGGGCGCTCCAAGACCAGAGATGGCCACACTGGGGCGCTCCAAGACCAGAGTTGTCCACACTGGGGCGCTCCAAGACCAGAGATGGCCACACTGGGGCGCTCCGAGACCAGAGTTGGCCACACTGGGGCGCTCCAAGACCAGAGATGGCCACACTGGGGCGCTCCAAGACCAGAGATGGCCACACTGGGGCGCTCCAAGACCAGAGATGGCCAAACTGGGGCGCTCCAAGACCAGAGATGGCCACACTGGGGCACTCCAAGACCAGAGATGGCCACACTGGGGCGCTCCAAGACCAGAGATGGCCACACTGGGGCGCTCCAAGACCAGAGATGGCCACACTGGGGCGCTCCAAGACCAGAGAAGGCCACACTGGGGCGCTCCAAGACCAGAGATGGCCACACTGGGGCGCTCCAAGACCAGAGTTGGCCACACTGGGGCGCTCCAAGACCAGAGATGGCCACACTGGGGTGCTCCAAGACCAGAGATGGCCACACTGGGGCGCTCCAAGACCAGAGATGGCCAAACTGGGGCGCTCCAAGACCAGAGATGGCCACACTGGGGCACTCCAAGACCAGAGATGGCCACACTGGGGCGCTCCAAGACCAGAGATGGCCACACTGGGGCGCTCCAAGACCAGAGATGGCCACACTGGGGCGCTCCAAGACCAGAGATGGCCACACTGGGGCGCTCCAAGACCAGAGATGGCCACACTTGCACTACAGACAAACTGTCTGAATGTCAGAGAAAATAATTATGGGTAATCAAACATCTCACAAATATAAAATAACAAAATCTGTTCTCTCTTTTAAATGCGGTTGACCCAAACAGATATAAAGATTCTGTATAATGGTCTATTACAGAATTACAATATTTATTGAAGAGAAATAGACAACAGATGGTGCTATTTGAAAGATATTGTTAAAAGTGCAACCTGTAGTTTCATTTCTGCTTTGAGTGTCTCAGACTGCGGAAGGGGGTGGGGTCTTATCGAGGGTAAGACACTGCTTAGTTCACATGGAGCTCGGATCGCTTTGATTGTTTGTGCACAAAGTTATGAGCACAAAGTTACAGATTGCACCTTTAATAATGAACATTTCCATACAGAAACCACAGTCTGTTCTCATTTTCTGTTATCTTTTACCCGATAAAACCTTGATGGCCCATGGGCTGCTGGAAGCAATTGTTAACTCTGTTGATGTCTAACATTCGATCTTTGATGTCTAATATTATACTGAACAAAAATATAAATGCAACATGCAACAATTTCAAAGATTTTGCTGACTTGTAGTTCACATAAGGAAATCAGTCAATTGAAATAAATAAATTCTTCAGGCCCTAATCTATAGATTTCACATGACTAGGCAGGGTGCAGCCATGAGAGGGCCTGAGAGGGCATAGCCCAGCAACTTGGGAGACAGGCCCAGACAATCAGAATGAATTTTACCCCATAAAAGGGTTTTATTACAGACAGAAATACTCCTCATCACCCCGCGTCCACTCCCCTCAGAAATCCCGCTGGTGAAGAAGCCGGATGTGGAGGTCCTAGGCTGGCGTGGTTACACGTGGTCTGCGGTTGTGAGGCCGGTTGGACACAAGGAGAGGACACGAGGAGGAGACACAACGAGAGGACAGATATTTAGGCATTTGAAAAAGAGCCCCTCTTTAACAGTGATGTGTCTCCTCCGCAGCCAATGGCCAGTGGTTTAACTTTGATATGTCTCTTTTTACGGCGGAGCCCGGAGAAAGCACGAGGCTAGATAGCTAGCGGGTAGCTACTGGTAACGTTTAACAACGGTGGAGAGTTGTTTCCAATGTTAATGTGCTAGCTAGCCAACGTTTAATTTTTGCTGCGTTATGAAAGGAACTAGACACGGACACGAATTATCTGTTTAGTGTGTTAACACACTATTGGTAGTTTGTTGTAACCAAGTATTGGTGCTAAACTGTGTGTTATTGGATGCTAGCATGCTAGTTAGCTATGGCGTCATAGTTAGGCATCGTGGGCTGTTGTGGGTAGTTACTGTAGGTTAGCATTGTTTTTCGGCGGTGCCGGGTCTAGCACGAAGCTAGCTAGCTAGCCGTTCTTCAAACAAAGTCAACACAGTGGCCATTGCTAGCTAGCCAACACGACCAGCTAACTGTACTGTAGTAGCTAAATACAATATACTTATGCTAGCTAGCCAACGTTTAATTATTGCTGCGTTATGAAAGGAACTAGACACGGACACGAATGATCTGTTTAGTGTGTTAACACACTATTGGTAGTCTATTGTAACCAAGTATTGGTGCTAAACTGTGTGTTATTGGATGCTAGCATGCTAGTTAGCTATGTTGTCATAGTTAGGCATCGTGGGCTGTTGTGGGTAGTTACTGTAGGTTGGCATTGTCTTCGGTGTACCACGAAGCTAGCTAGCTAGCCGTTTTTCGAACAGAGTCAACACAGTAGCCATTGTGTGCTGTACTGTGGCAGCTAAATACAATATATTTGTGCTAAGCTAGCCAACGTTTAATTATTGCTGCGTTATGAAAGGAACTAGACACGGACATGAATTATCTGCTTAGTGTGTTAACACACTATTGGTGGTTTGTTGTGACCAAGTGTTGGTGCTAAACTGTGTGTTATTGGATGCTAGCATGCTAGTTAGCTATGGTGTCATAGTTAGCTAGCTGAATAAAGTGGGTTGAGTCTACTCCTTTAAACATTGAACCGCTGTGGTTCACAACAATTCTGATTTCTAAAGGTGGAAGTTGGGAGAGTTTTTGTTCGGGTGGTTCAGTGAAACAATTATAGTTTCTGAGGTGGAAGTTTTGGTGAGGGAGGCCCTGCTCTCTCTTCTTCCAGATGTTTAGTTCATTTCATTCCGATCTCCTCTGCATTATTGTAGCCATTTGCTACAGCCTGTCAACTATGCCTCTGCCTATCCCTGTTCTCTCCTCTCTGCACAGGCTACACAAACGCCTCACACCGCGTGGCTGCTGCCTCTCTAACCTGGTGGTCCCTGCACGCACCCCACACCTGGAGTTACAGGTCTCAGGCAGCCTCTGGAACTGCCGTTCTGCTGCCAACAAAGCTGACTTCATCCCAGCCTATGCTAACCTCCAGTCCCTCGACTTCCTGGCGCTGACGGAAACATGGATTACCACTGAAAACACTGCTACTCCTACTGCTCTCTCCTCGTCTGACCATGTGTTCTCGCATACCCCGAGAGCATCTGGTCAGAGGGGTGGTGGCACAGGAATCCTCATCTCTCCCAAGTGGACATTCTCAATTTTTCCCCTAACCCACCTGTCTATCTCCTCATTTGAATTCCATGCTGTCACAGTCACTAGCCCATTTAAGCTTAATATCCTTGTCATCTATCGCCCTCCAGGTTCCCTTGGAGAGTTCATCAATGAGCTTGACGCCTTGATAAGTTCCTTTCCTGAGGATGGCTCACCCCTCACAGTTTTGGGGGATTTCAACCTCCCTATGTCCACATTTGACTCATTTCTCTCTGCCTCCTTCTTTCCACTCCTCTCCTCTTTTGACCTCACCCTCTCACCGTCCCCCCCTTCTCACAAGGCAGGCAATACGCTTGACCTTATCTTTACTAGATGCTGCTCTTCTACTAATCTCATTGCAACTCCCCTCCATGTCTCCGACCACTACTTTGTTTCCTTTTCTCTCTCGCTCTCCTCCAACACTACTCACTCTGCCCCTACACAGATGGTAATGCGCCGCCGCAACCTTCGCTCTCTCTCTCCCACTACTCTCTCCTCTTCCATCCTATCATCTCTTCCCTCTGCTCAATCCTTCTCCCTCCAATCTCCTGATTCTGCCTCCTCAACCCTCCTCTCCTCCCTTTCTGCATCCTTTGACTCTCTGTGTCCCCTATCCTCCCGGCCGGCTCGGTCCTCCCCTCCAGCTCCGTGGCTTGATGACTCATTGCGAGCTCACAGAACAGAGCTCCGGGCAGCGGAGCGGAAATGGAAGAAAACTAAACTCCCTGCCGACCTGGCATCTTTTCACTCCCTCCTCTCTACATTTTCCTCATCTGTTTCTGCTGCTAAGGCCACTTTCTACCACTCTAAATTCCAAGCATCTGCCTCTAACCCTAGGAAGCTCTTTGCCACATTTTCCTCCCTCCTGAATCCTCCCCCCCCCCCCCCCCCCCCTCCCCCCTCTCTGTGGATGACTTCGTCAACCATTTTGAAAAGAAGGTTGACGACATCCGATCCTCGTTTGTTAAGTCAAATGACACTGCTGGTCCTGCTCACACTGCCCTACCCTATGCTTTGACTTCTTTCTCCCCTCTCTCTCCAGATAAAATCTTGCGACTTGTGACGGCAGGCCGCCCAACAACCTGCCCGCTTGACCATATCCCCTCCTCTCTTCTCCAGACCATCTCCGGTGACCTTCTCCCTTACCTCACCTCGCTGATCAACTCATCCTTGACCGCTGGCTATGTCCCTTCCGTCTTCAAGAGAGCGAGAGTTGCACCCCTTCTCAAAAAACCAACACTCGATCCCTCCGATGTCAACAACTACAGACCAGCATCCCTTCTTTCTTTTCTCTCCAAAACTATTGAGCGTGCCGTCTTTAGCCAACTCTCTTGCTATCTCTCTCAGAATTACCTTCTTGATCCAAACCAGTCAGGTTTCAAGACTGGTCATTCAACTGAGACTGCTCTTCTCTGTGTCACAGAGGCTCTTCGCACTGCTAAAGCTAACTCTCTCTCCTCTGCTCTTGTCCTTCTAGACCTGTCTGCTGCCTTTGATACTGTGAACCATCAGATCCTCCTCTCCACCCTCTCCGAGCTGGGCATCTCCGGCGCGGCTCACTCTTGGATTGCGTCCTACCTTACCGGTCGCTCCTACCAAGTGGCGTGGCGAGAATCTGTCTCCGCACCACGTGCTCTCACCACTGGTGTCCCCCAGGGCTCAGTTCTAGGCCCTCTCCTATTCTCGCTATACACCAAGTCAATTGGCTCTGTCATATCCTCACATGGCCTCTCCTATCATTGCTACGCTGACGACACACAACTAATCTTCTCCTTTCCCCCTTCTGATAACCAGGTGGCGAATCGCATCTCTGCATGTCTGGCAGACATATCAGTATGGATGACGGATCACCACCTCAAGCTGAACCTCGGCAAGACGGAGCTGCTCTTCCTCCCGGGGAAGGACTGCCCGTTCCATGATCTCGCCATCACGGTTGACAACTCCGTTGTGTCCTCCTCACAGAGTGCGAAGAGCCTTGGCGTGACCCTGGACAACACCCTGTCGTTCTCCGCTAACATCAAGGCGGTGACCCGATCCTGTAGGTTCATGCTCTACAACATTCGGAGAGTACGACCCTGCCTTACACAGGAAGCGGCACAGGTCCTAATCCAGGCACTTGTCATCTCCCGTCTGGATTACTGCAACTCGCTGTTGGCTGGGCTCCCGGCCTGTGCCATTAAACCCCTACAACTCATCCAGAATGCCGCAGCCCGTCTGGTGTTCAACCTTCCCAAGTTCTCTCACGTCACCCCGCTCCTCCGCACACTCCACTGGCTTCCAGTTGAAGCTCGCATCTGCTACAAGACCATGGTGCTTGCCTACGGAGCTGTGAGGGGAACGGCACCTCCGTACCTTCAGGCTCTGATCAGTCCCTACACCCAAACGAGGGCACTGCGTTCATCCACCTCTGGCCTGCTGGCTCCCCTACCTCTGCGGAAGCATAGTTCCCGCTCAGCCCAGTCAAAACTGTTCGCTGCTCTGGCACCCCAATGGTGGAACAAGCTCCTTCACGACGCCAGGACAGCGGAGTCACTCACCACCTTCCGGAGACATTTGAAACCCCACCTCTTTAAGGAATACCTGGGATAGGATAAAGTAATCCTTCCACCCCCCCCCCCCCCCAAAAAAATAAAAAAATAAAAAAATTGTAAAGTGGTTATCCCACTGGCTATAAGGTGAGTGCACCTATTTGTAAGTCGCTCTGGATAAGAGTGTCTGCTAAATGACGTAAATGTAATGTCAATGTAAGGAAGAGGACACTCAATACTGAAACTCCTGCAATAGGGAAGAGGACATTGTGACAGATTACGATACAGTGTACCAATATACTTCAGAATGATTTAATTACATAGCACTGTAAACTCTATTATTCAGAAATAATATATCTACTGATGTTTTCTCATACAGATAAAAGATATTCCCAGTTATATTAGCGTTTTATGTATATTGTGGAGGGTGCCATACCGAAGCAGTAGCTATCGTTTCAAGAGTTCAAATTGTGTCATGCAGGTCATCTGTATGTTATTGTTTTAAATTAGAAAAATAAACAAGCATTTTCATTTTAAAACTGGTTAAAATGTGATCTTTAAAATGTTTTATCAGAGACTACCTCTACACCTTCAGACATTTTGTTTAATGTACTGATAACCAACGCCTGATTACAGACCAATTGTTAATTAATGGTGTAGATAAACTTTTGTTGACTTTTTGGTCAGTCAATATTGTATGTATCGTCTGGGACATTAACCTTTTTCTTCATATATTGCTGTGTTGTTGTTGAACGCTGATATCAAATAACTTTGGCAATTGCAAGCTAATCTACTTTCCAAATGGAAACGTGACATTTTGATAAGATCCACTTCAATCAGCGCAGGTGAAGGGGAGAAGACTGGTTAAAGCAGGATTTTTAAGCCTTGAGACAAATGAGACATGGATTGTGTATGTGTGCCATTCTAAGGGTGCATGGGCAAGACTAAATATTTAACTCAATATTAGGTAGGTGTTCCTAATGTTTTGTGCACTCGGTGTAAATGCCGTTCCACAGACCTTTAAACCAGATGTTGCCGTGGTAATTTATGGCTGGGGTCATTATTATTTTTTGTTGTTGTTCTCTAATTAGCATTTTAGAGTTTTTCAATTGTGTAGAAATGCAGTAAATGAGCTTAAACTTCCAAAAAAAATCCCCCTCCCCCCCACACCCCACTTTGACATACCCTAGGTTTAGCTGAACTGATGCCACCGTGGCACAGACTAGTATCCAGCTATATTTTGTTTCCCAAGGTTAGATAATGACACACTGTTCATTAACATTGTTCCAAATCATATTCACTTTTGCTACATAGGCGTTTTATATTTGTAACCACATCACACTTTTCTTATCTGAAGTTGTGTTATCATCTGTGTTCCAAATGGCACTATATTCCCTATTTAGTGCACTACTTTTGGCTAGAGGCATATGGGCCCTGTTCAAAAGTAGTGCACTATATTGGGGATAGGGTGCCATTTTGGGACACTCCGATTGCGTGATATTGTGTGTTAAAGGAGGGCATGGCATGACATGGTCATATGGCTGTGGATTGGGTCCTGGTGTACAGGATAACTGTATATAAGGCCTGGGTTCTCCTACTCTAACTTCACTCACTGAGTCCAAGAAGAACCAGAAGCAACCATGATGAAGTGGGCTGTCGTCCTGTGTGCCCTAGTGGTCCTCTCCGAGTGTAATACCAAGTAAGTCCCAGTCCTGTTCTACTCTTCTTTTTTATTTTATTTTCTGTCTGAATATTCTGTTTATTGTTGTCAGCACCATTTCACCAGGTCAAATTCCTGGTACATGTAATTGGCGAATAAAGGTGATTGTGATTGTTTGTTTTTAGGATCTCTCTGATCAAGGGGAAGACTGCCAGAGAGACCCTGATGGAGAAGGGTATATGGGAGGAGACCAGGCTGAAGTTCCCCTACAACCCTATGGCCAAGTTCTACCAGACCGGTGATGAGGCTATGACCAACGACGCTGATGTAAGGCAGAGACAGAAGCAATATGATGATATACTGTATTAGCCTGGTGACTGATCCCAGATCTGTTTTTGCTGTATAGTCAATGACCAAGGGAGTTGTCTACAGTGCATTCGGAACGGAAAGTATTCAGACCCCTTGACTTTTTCCACAATTTATGACGTTACAGCCTTATTCTAAAATTGCTTAAATAAGAATTGTCCCCATAATGACAAAGCGAAAACGTTTTATTTTATTTTGCAAATGTATATATATATATATATAAAAAAAAAAATTCTCTTCTAATCCCTTATATAGATAAGTATTCAGACCCTTTGCTAAGAGACTTGAAATTGAGCTCAGGTGCATCCTGTTTCCATTGATCATCCTTGAGATATTTCTACAACATGATTGGAGTCCACCTGTGGTAAATTAAATTGATTGGAAAGGTACACACCTGTCCATATAACATCCCACAGTTGACAGTGCATGTCAGAGCAAAAACCAAGCCATGAGTTCAAAGGAATTATCCGTAGAGCTCCGAGACAGGATTGTGTCGAGGCACAGATCTGGGTAACGGTACCAAAACATTTCTGCAGCATTGAAGGTCCCCAAGAACACAGTGGTCTCCATCATTCTTAAATGGAAGCCATTTGGAAACACCAACACTCTTCCTAGAGCTGGCCGCCAGGCCAAACTGAGCAATTGGGGAGAAGGGCCTTGGTCAGGGAGGTGACCAAAAACCTGATGGTCACTCTGACAGAGCCAATCAGGCCTTTAGGGTAGAGTGTCCAGACGGAAGACACTCCTCAGTAAAATGAACATGACAGCCTGCTTGGAGTTTGCCAAAAGGCATCTAAAGACTATCAGACCATGAGAAACAAGATTCTCTGGTCTGATGAAACCAAGACTGGACTCTTTGGCCTGAATGCCAAACGTCACGTCTGGAGGAAACCTGGCACCATCCAAATGCACTGTATACAACACAAACAGACCTGGGACCAGGCTAGTCTATAGACTATATGATTATTGTTTCAAAAATGTCATTACATGTTGGATATTGTGACTGCATAGTTTGAACCCATTGACTCTACAGTTTGTGTTCATGTCTTGCTTAAATTGAATGTTCACTGGCATGATCAAATTAATTATGAGCTTAGAGTTGAGCATATAGCCATGCTTCTTGACATGTAACTAGCTACATAGTTAGACAAATGCCTGTTTCTTCATAGTACTCTGACATGTTCACTTGTTTGACCCTGACTTACAGTACATCTCTGTTTCAACGTCTCTCTGCAGTTGTCCTACTATGGTGTGATCTCCATTGGAACCCCTCCCCAGTCCTTCAACGTCATCTTTGACACTGGCTCCTCCAACCTGTGGGTTCCCTCCACCTACTGCTCCAGCCAGGCCTGCCGTGAGTATATTGTAGGGGTCTGGAAAATACTGTTGGCGTTGGAGAATAGCTATATTTCAAATTGTTTCTGAGTAGTCTCTTGTGACAGAGTTGCAAAAAACTGTTTCATATTGAGTACCTAGCCAGAGAATGGGAGACTTGGTTGTGGGTTGAGGTTAGGGGCTGATGGGAGCACCTTGAGATTTACAGCATAAAGGGGTTCGCTCAACACAATGAAACAATAGAATAGGAGGAATGTATTTTTGTATTGTCCCATTTAGAGCGTGGATTGTGGAAAATAGCTCAATACCAACGAAGAAATGAATGTTCAGTTTTGCAATGGCATGGTGTGTACCTAACGAAGATGTTCATGTTTTGAATAGAGAACCATGCCGAATTCAACCCTGCACAGTCTAGCACCTTCTCGTGGGCCAACAAGCCTGTTTCCATTCAGTACGGAACTGGCAGCATGACTGGACAGCTGGCATACGACACTGTTTCAGTATGTAAATGTAGCTGGCTACACATTATTGTGATACATTTTTAATTGACACTTTCAAATACAACATACTGTACATTACATACATTACAACCACCAAATAATATTCCACTCAACACCCGTCCTCCCCTAACGGTCCCATTTTATAACATCACATGCTATAAACAATACCCAAGCATATTAGTAACTGACTCCAGTAGATTCAGCAAATAAATATAATTACTATTTTGGGTACACTCAATATGGCCTCCGGTCCACACATCACCAAACAACTGACTTGAATGGGAAAACCCATTCTAGTAATTCTATTTCTATGGTGCCCAGTGACTGATGCCTGCTGTTCTGTGTTTCCAGGTGGGAGGTATCTCTGTGACTCAGCAGATCTTTGGTGCCAGTCAGACCGAGGCTCCCTTCATGGCCAACATGGTTGCCGACGGTATCCTGGGCCTGGCTTTCCCCAACCTGGCAGCCTCTGGGGCCACACCCGTCTTTGACAACATGATGACCCAGGGCCTGGTGTCCCAGAACCTCTTCTCTGTCTACCTGAGCGGGTAACATAGTAACTGTACAAATACACCTGGATGGGAGGTGGCATTTTCTCTTAGTTGTGATATTAATAAATAAGAATGTACCAGTGATTTTATATTAAATACAATTATACAACTGCTTTAATTGTCTTTGAAGGAGAGGTGACATCCATTTCAAAATGTGTGGATGATTAAACAACCTTGTTGACCTTTTCTCCTCCTCCAATAGAAACTCAGCAGAGGGTAGTGTGGTGTCATTCGGTGACATCGAGTCTAACTACTACACCGGACAGATCACCTGGATCCCCCTGTCCTCCGAGACCTACTGGCAGATAAACATGGACAGGTAGGTACACTAGTCCACACAGAGCCCATATCCTGGTCCATATCCATACCAATATTCATGTATCATCCCTTCATGCCATTACCCAGAACACATTGGAACAGTACATAAAATGAACATGCCTACTTCCAGTCTGGAGCCTATGACAAAATCTTGCTGTGCACTTAGCAAGTTCATGTTTATTTGCTAACAACAAAAACCCAACAGCAAGAAATATACATCGAACCAAATATAGGAAGAACATGTAACCTCAGCTAATATTTGTCCTTCCAGTGTTACCATCAACGGCAACACAGTGGCTTGCAATGGTGGCTGTCAGGCTATCATAGATACTGGTACCTCCCTGATCGTCGGGCCAACCAGTGACATCAACAACATGAACAGCTGGGTCGGAGCCACCACTGACCAGTATGGAGATGTGAGTCACACACACACTGACTGGTACAGACATGTCCAACTATAAGGCTTTTCACACTACTGAGCGGAACCAAGCCCAGCCAAACCAATCTGCACTAAGCTGCCTGGTCTTGTTAGTTGTTGGAACGACCGTGTTAAAAAGAACAAGTGGGAAGAGCAAATATCTGAACCAGCACATTGTGGTTGGGGCGGCATGGTTGTGTGAAAAGGGTATACATCTGTTCTCATTGTTGTTTTTTCCCTCAATCACTGCCTCCCCTTTGATCAATGTATGCACTCACTAACTGTAAGTCGCTCTGGATAAGAGCGTCTGCTAAATGACTAAAATGTCAAATGTAATCAACCACAGAATAAACTATAACATTTTTATTCCTCTCCTAGGCCACCGTGAACTGCAACAACATTCCCAGCATGCCCGAGGTGACCTTCACCCTCAACGGAAACGCCTTCACCATCTCTGCCTCCGCCTACACCTCCCAGGTAGTCTACTAAAAGACATGTTGTTACATACAACCTATGACCTCCCAGGTAGTCTACTAAAAGACATGTTGATACATACAACCTATCACCTCCCAGGTAGTCTACTAAAATACATGTTGATACATACAACCTATCTGCCCTATCTGATCTGTAATGCTGATGTGTTTCAGAGCAAGCTCCTTCATCAGAGCACCTGTACATCTGAGACTTGACTTTCTTTTAGATCCTAGGAGCAAAGGGCCTCATATGCCTGATTTTCCTCCTCTTCCTCTCTCTATCTCTGTAGAACTCCAACGGCTGCATGACTGGTTTTGGAAATGGTGGAACTCAGCAGCTCTGGATCCTTGGAGATGTCTTCATCAGGCAATACTATGCCATCTTTGACAGGCAGAACAACAGTGTTGGTCTAGCCCAGGCTGCGTAAGATATCCATTGAGAGATCCACTAGATCTACAGAGATCCATTGATCCCAAAGATCCTTAAGGGCTAGAAGTGGGATTGAAATTGAAAAGTAATTTATGATTGAGCCGATATATGCAGCATTTACCGTGAATGCAGTCTCTGCTAACGCGAGAACATTGCCTTTCAATTTAAATCATACTATAGCGCAGATCTTCCAAAGTCTGGATTGAATCTAGGCCTAAGTCTTCCAGTTATGTTATATATGTGATTAAATCGCTAAAATTGGCTTTGTTCAGGAAATGTTGTAGATTGTGAAATGTGCACAGCTGCAAATGAATAAAATACATGTTATCATTGCAAATAAAGTGTGTGTGTTTGGTTGTCTATAGCTCTTTCTCCCTGAAGTGAAACTATCCTCTTGTGGAACCTCTTAATGTAAGAAAAAGATAGGAACAGAATAGAATACAATCTATACACTTTTTTTTTAGGGTTCCCAAACTTTTTATAGTCCCATACCCATACTTCAAACGTTCAACCTCCAGCAGCGTACCCCCTCTAGCACCAGGGGCAGCGCACTCTCAAATGTTGTTTTTTTGCCGTCATTGTAAGCCTGCCACACACACACTATATGATACATTTATTAAACATATGGATGAGTGTGAGTTTTTGTCCCAACCCGGCTCGTGGGAAGTAACAAAGAGCTCTTATAGTACCAGGGCACAAATAATAATATTATAATAATCAATAATTTTTCTCTTTATTTATCCATCTTCCATATAAAATCTTATTTGTTCATCAAAAATTGTGAATAACTCACCACAGGTTAATGAGAAGGATGCACATAACTCTGCAATGTTGGGTTGTATTGGAGAGAGTCTCAGTCTTAAATCATTTCCCACACACAGCATGAGAATCCACTCTCACATAGGTACGTGGTTGCAAAGGGCATCTGTCAGCTTCCTGCTTCTCCTGTTTGTCTCCTGGCCTCTAGAGGTCAGCTGTGTTCCCCTCTGCCTTAGTTCTTCCTCATGTGTCCTAATTAGCTTATCCATGTCACCTGTGCCTTGTTTCCCCTTGTGTATTTTAGCTGTGTGTTTTCCCCTTGTTTCTCACTTGGTTATTGCGTCCTGACTGTGTGTCTCCTGCTTTGTCTCACCGTGTCTGTCCTAGTAAGTTGTTGAAGTTATCTTTAGTTTGTTTTTCTCCCCTCGTGGAGTTGTTTTGTTTTGCCTCCTGTTTTGGAATATTAAATCTACTTGCCTGGAGTATTGCCTTGGGTGTTTCATTTGGGTCCTACAACATCTCCTCTGTGGCTAAGGGGTAGTACCCCCAGCTCTACACATCTGAGACCGGAGTTCTAACCCGGCTTGTGACAGCATCAGTGTCTTAACAGCGTGATTTGCCAAGGCAGGATACCCTGAGAGCAGCCCTATCCAGAAATCTGGCAGTGGCTTCTGATTAAATTCAACTTTCACAGAACCGCTTGTTGCAATTTCGATTAAAAAATAATTAAAAAATAATTTCACCTTTATTTAACCAGGTAAGCCAGTTGAGAACAAGTTCTCATTTACAACTGTGACCTGGCCAAGATAAAGCAAAGCAGTGCGATAAAAACAACAACATAGAGTTACATATGGGGTAAAACAAAACATAAACTCAAAAATACAATAAAATATATATACAGTGTGTGCAAATGTAGCAAGTTATGGAGGTAAGGCAATAAATAGGCTATAGTGCAAAATAATTACAATTAGTATTAACACTGGAATGATAGATGATAGCAAGAGATGATGTGCAAATAGAGATACTGGGGTACAAATGAGCAAAATAAATAACAATATAGGGATGAGGTAGTTGGGCGGGCTAATTTCAGATGGGCTGTGTACAGGTGCAGTGATCGGTAAGGTGCTCTGACAACTGATGCTTAAAGTTAGTGAGGGAGATAAGTGTCTCCAGCTTCAGAGATTTTTGCAATTTGTTCCAGTCATTGGCAGCAGAGAACTGGAAGGAATGGCGGCCAAAGGAGGTGTTGGCTTTGGGGATGACCAGTGAGATATACCTGCTGGAGCGCATACTACGGGTGGGTGTTGCTATGGTGACCAATGAGCTAAGATAAGGCGGGGATTTGCCTAGCAGTGATTTATAGATGGCCTGGAGCCAGTGGGTTTGGCGACGAATATGTAGTGAGGACCAGCCAACAAGAGCGTACAGGTCACAGTGGTGGGTAGTATATGGGGCTCTGGAGACAAAACGGATGGCACTGTGATAGACTACATCCAATTTGCTGAGTAGAGTGTTGGAGGCTATTTTGTAAATGACATCGCCAAAGTCAAGGATTGGTAGGATAGTCCGTTTTACGAGGGCATGTTTGGCAGCATGAGTGAAGGAGGCTTTGTTGCGAAATAGGAAACCGATTCTAGATTTAACTTTGGATTGGATATTCTTAATGTGAGTCTGGAAGGAGAGTTTACAGTCTAACCAGACACCTAGGTATTTGTAGTTGTCCACATACTCTAGGTCAGACCCGTCGAGACCTAGAGTGAGTCTAGTCGGGTGGGCGGGTGCAAGCAGCGTTCGGTTGAAGAGCATGCATTTAGTTTTACTAGTGTTTAAGAGCAGTTGGAGGCTACTGAAGGAGTGTTGTATGGCATTTAAGCTCGTTTGGAGGTTTGTTAACACAGTGTCCAATGAAGGGCCAGATGTATACAAAATGGTGTCGTCTGCGTAGAGGTGGATCTGAGAGTCACCAGCAGCAAGAGCGACATCATTGATATACACGGAGAAAAGAGTCGGCCCAAGAATTGAACCCTGTGGCACCCCCATAGAGACTGCCATAGGTCCAGACAACAGGCCCTCCGATTTGACACATTGAACTCTATCTGAGAAGTAGTTGGTGAACCAGGCGAGGCAGTCATTTGAGAAACCAAGGCTATTTAGTCTGCCAATAAGAATGCGGTGGTTGACAGAGTCGAAAGCCTTGGCCAGGTCGATGAAGACGGCTGCACAGTACTGTCTATTATCGATCGCGGTTATAATATCGTTTAGGACCTTGAGCGTGGCTGAAGTGCACCCATGACCAGCTCGGAAACCGGATTGCATAGCGGAGAAGGTACGGTGGGATTCGAAATGGTCGGTGATCTGTTTGTCAACTTGGCTTTCAAAAACTTTCGAAAGGCAGGGCAGGATGGATATGGGTCTGTAACAGTTTGACAATTCGATGAGGCTCTCAGATATCAGTAAGTGGACTGGAGGCAGGGCATGAAAGGGATAACGAATCCAGTGGTTTGTGTCGTCCGTTTCGAGAAGGTACCTGCGTAATTGCACACCCAGCTCACTCAGGTGCTTCTCTATATCACATTTGACATTGTCCGTAAGCTTGAGTTCATTTGCACACAAAAAATCATACAATGATGGAAAGACCTGTGTGTTGTCCTTGTTAATGTAGACAGAGAAGAGCTCCAACTTCTTAATCATAGCCTCACTTTTGTCCCGCACATTGAATATAGTTGCGGAGAGTCCCTGTAATCCTAGATTCAGATCATTCAAGCGAGAAAAAACATCACCCAGATAGGCCAGTCGTGTGAGAAACTCGTCATCATGCAAGTGGTCAGACAAGTGAAAATGATGGTCTGTAAAGAAAACTTTAAGCTCGTCTCTCAATTTTAAAAAACGTGTGAATACTTTGCCCCTTGATAACCAGCGCACTTCTGTATATTGTAAAAGCGTTACATGGTCGCTGCCCATATCATTGCATAATGCAGAAAATACACGAGAGTTCAGGGGCCTTGCTTTAACAAAGTTAACCATTTTCACTGTAGTGTCCAAAACGTCTATCAAGCTGTCAGGCATTCCCTCGTCAGCAAGAGCCTCTCGGTGGATGCTGCAGTGTACCCAAGTGGCATCGGGAGCAACTGCTTGAACGCGCGTTACCACTCCACTATGTCTCCCTGTCATGGCTTTTGCGCCATCAGTACAGATACCAACACATCTTGACCAAGTCCATTTGATGTCACAAAGCTGTCCAGTACTTTCAAAATATCCTCTCCTGTTGTCCTGGTTTCCAGTGGTTTGCAGAAGAGGATGTCTTCCTTAATTGACCCCACATAAACGTAACGGACATATACCAGGAGCTGTGCCAGGCCCGCCACGTCTGCTGACTCATCCAGCTGTAACGCATAGAATTCACTGGCTTGTATGCGAAACAGTAATTGTTTAAAAACATCTCCTGCCATGTCACTGATGCGTCGTGAAACAGTGTTGTTTGATAAAGGCATTGTCTGTATAGTTTTTTGGGCCTTTTCCTCCAGCATTGTCCCAGCCATATCCGCGGCAGCTGGAATAATTAAGTCCTCCACAATAATATGGGGCTTGCCTGTCTTAGCCACTCGGTAGCTCACCATTTAAGACGCTTCTAGCCCCTTCATAATCATGGTTAATGTTGCTTTTATACATGTCTTACTACTCGAAAGTCGTCTTAATTCTCGCTTAAAATACTCCCGTGGCTTATTTTTCAAATTGGCATGTTTCCTTTCAAAATGTCTGCGCAAGAGTGAAGGTTTCATCGAGTTGTGAGATAGTACTTTTGCACATATAACACACCGTGGCTGAGGAAAGGCACTACTCCCAATATAAGTGAACCCCAAATCAATGTAGTTCTCATCATATTTGCGCCTCTTCGTCCCTGTCTGTTGTTCGGTGCTTTCCCGGGTAAGGGGGCAGTAGCTCTTCGCCTGCATCAGATTCACAACTGTCAGTGTCCATGCTAGCTGGGCTAGCAACAAATGTAGAATAACTGATGCTAACATTGGATGCTAACATTGGATGTGCTCGTGGAAGCAGAACAACTTGTGTCATCGACAGGTGCAGGTGTAGTACTCCTGGAAGTAGTACTACCAGTAGAGCTGGTATGTGTCTCTATGGACACGGGCCTCACTTTTTAAAAACATTTATCCATTTTCGAGCAAACGGAATGAGCAGCAGCTACGTTTGGCTACATACGGACCGTTAATGGAATTCCCGCGAGAGAGTAACGGTTAATGTGATTGGATATTAATTATTTGACTAGGCTACCTGTATTTGACATTGTGTTGTTATTTCGATGAACACTAGATGGTTTAATTTTATTTTTGGCAGTGAGACGAGGCTACTCAGGAAGAAAAAAAAACATCACCCAAATGTATAGCCCCGTTGGAAAATCTAAATGGACTGTTTGAAAATGTGAATCACATTTTTATTTGGCGTACCCCCAACTGCATTGCCCTTACCCCCAGTTTGGGAATAGCCGGTCTAGTGTAACCGTACAAATGGCCACTCTGATGACCTCTCAGCCATCTTCTGTTCAACTGAACAGAACCTAAAAGCCACAATCCTGACCACATGGTTTGGTATACAGCTGAGCGATGGGACTGGATAAATGTAACCACTCAAATGAATAGATGGAGCTATGGATGTGGTGGTTCTGTTCAGGCTTACCTGGACCTGCTTCAGCACCCCGTCTCCTAGCCTGGAGGTCAGGTAGGACTTCTCTCCGTTCTCTCTGACTATTTCTGTTCCCTCCTCCTCTTCCTCCATGGGCTGGGGACTCTCCTCGCCACTGCTGAAAACACAACACACACACACACACATTGGAACACAGTGAAAACAGGGGAGTACTGCCTGAACTTGTCCAATGACAGCAGAGGTTTTTGTTTTCCATTGCCGTACTGAACACTACCCAGGTGAGACCATGGTGTTGTAGCTGACTGGTTTGGTTGATTGTACCTGTATTCAGGTCCGGTGCTGTGGATCTCCTCTGTAGCTTGTTCCACCTGTTCCAACACACTGAAGCCTTCTGCCCCCTCGTAGTCCTGGATGACCACCTGGGTGATCTCTCCATTCTCATTGGTCCCCTCCTCATAACCCTCCTGCACCTCCTGGCCGTGGTATATTGGCCATTTACCACACCCCCTCGGGCCTTATTGCTTAAATATATCAGAATAATACAAAATAATATATGCCATATATGTACCTCCTGCACCAGGGTCTCGTCGGTCTCAGACACGTGAAAGGTCACAACTTTGGAGTCAGATGACTTCAACACCTGTACCTGAGGTGACAGACAGGCTGCTCATAGACAGAAACTAGATGTATTCATTTTCATGCAGACCATAGCATGTCTCTACTGGTCCTTGTGTGCACAGGTAAACTAAGCATGGATCGGTCAACTAAGCATGGATCGGTCAACTAAGCATTGATCGGTAAATTAAGCATAGATCGGTCAACTAAGCATGGATCGGTTTCTGTCTGGCAAGCACATGATGGAGCAGTGACTGTCTAATGAGGAACTTTCTGTCTTACCTTAGTGAGCTAGGTTATAGGACTACAGTCGTGGTCAAAAGTTTGGAGAATGACACAAGTATTGGTCTTCACAAAGTTCGCTGCTTCAGTGTTTTTAGATATTTTTGTCAGATGTTACTATGGTATACTGAAGTATAATTACAAGCATTCCATAAGTGGCAAAGGCTTTTATTGACAATTACATTAAGTTTATGCAACGAGTCAGTGTTGACCCTTCTTTTTCAAGATCTCTGCAATCCACCCTGGCATGCTGTCAATTAACTTCTGGGCCACATCCTGACTGATGGTAGCCCATTCTTGCATAATCAATACTTGGAGTTTGTCAGAATTTGTGGGTTTTTGTTTGTCCACCCGCCTCTTGAGGATTGACCACAAGTTCTCAATGGGATTAAGGTCTGGGGGGTTTCCTGGCCATGGACCCAAAATGTCGATGTTTTGTTCCCGGAGCCACTTAGTTATCACTTTTGCCTTATGGCAAGGTGCTCCATCATGCTGGAAAAGAAATTGTTCGTCACCAAACTGTTCTTGGATGGTTGAGAGAAGTTGCTCTCGGAGGATGTGTTGGTACCATTCTTTATTCATGGCTGTGTTCTTAGGCAAAATTGTGAGTGAGCCCACTCCCTTGGCTGAGAAGCAACCCCACACATGAATGGTCTCAGGATATATTACTGTTGGCATGACACAGGACTGATGGTAGCACTCACCTTCTCTTCTCCGGACAAGCTTTTTTTCCAGATGCCCCAAACAATCGGAAAGGGGATTCATCAGAGAAAATGACTTTACCCCAGTCCTCAGCAGTCCAATCACTGTACCTCATAACTATGGCTGGAACGGAGCAAATGGAATGGTATCAAACACCTGGAAATCATGTGTTTGATGTATTGTATTTGATACCATTCTCCTGATACCACTCCAGCCAATACCGCGAGCCCGTCCTCCCCAATTAAGGGGCCACCAACATCCTGTGGTCTATAGTATGTAAGAAAAATTATAGAAAAATTACAGATTGTCTCTTTATACAAATGGAAATGTCACAAAAGAATGCTGTTTCAAGTATAACACAAGAAAAATCCCCAGACAATTCATCAGGGAATATGAAATGACCAGATCTGATTGCTCTAAGAGGGGAATCATGTAAGTATAGTATTAAACATGCACACACACACACACACACACACACAAACACACACATACACACACACACACACACACACACGCACGCACGCACACATACACACACACACACACACACACACACACACACACACACACACACACACACACACACACACACACACACACACACACACACACACACACACACTCACACACACACACACACACACACACACACATACATACACACACACACACACACATACACACACACACACACACACACACACACACACACACACACACACACACACATACGCACTACATACAGGGATGTTTACTCAGATATTGTCTGCTTTCTTCCAGCTTGGTAACAAGAAAGAGCTACGGCTTCTGTGCCAATCCAGATGAGCCTTTGATTAAGAAGATCGTGAAGTCCATCGATGACAGTAAATTCAAGAAACCACTTCCCTGGAAGAAGGCTAGTCTAAACATGAGCATGAGTAGTGTGTGTTAAACCTGGGTTAGGACACACTGGGGCACTCCAAGACTGGAGTAGGACACACTGGGGCTCTCCAAGACTGGAGTTGGACACACTGGGGCGCTCCAAGACTGGAGTTGGACACACTGGGGCGCTCCAAGACTGGAGTAGGACACACTGGGGCTCTCCAAGACTGGAGTTGGACACACTGGGGCACTCCAAGACCAGAGGAGGACACACTGGGGCACTCCAAGACTGGAGTAGGACAAACTGGGGCGCTCCAAGACCGGAGTTGGACACACTGGGGCGCTCCAAGAACGGAGTTAGACACACTGGGGCACTCCAAGACTGGAGTTGGACACACTGGGGCGCTCCAAGACTGGGGTAGGACACACTGGGGCACTCCAAGACTGGAGTTGGACACACTGGGGCACTCCAAGACTGGAGTTGGACACACTGGGGCACTCCAAGACTGGAGTTGGACACACTGGGGCACTCCAAGACTGGAGTTGGACACACTGGGGCACTCCAAGACTGGAGTAGGACACACTGGGGCGCTCCAAGACTGGAGTTGGACACACTGGGGCACTCCAAGACCAGAGGAGGACACACTGGGGCACTCCAAGACTGGAGTAGGACAAACTGGGGCGCTCCAAGACCGGAGTTGGACACACTGGGGCGCTCCAAGAACGGATTAGACACACTGGGGCACTCCAAGACTGGAGTTGGACACACTGGGGCGCTCCAAGACTGGGGTAGGACACACTGGGGCATTCCAAGACCGGAGCTGGACATACTGGGGCGCTCCAAGACTGGAGTTGGACACACTGGGGCACTCCAAGACTGGAGTTGGACACACTGGGGCACTCCAAGACTGGAGTTGGACACACTGGGGCGCTCCAAGACTGGAGTTGGACACACTGGGGCACTCCAAGACCGGAGTTGGACACACTGGGGCACTCCAAGACTGGAGTTGGACACACTGGGGCACTCCAAGACTGGAGTTGGCCACACTGGGGCACTCCAAGACTGGAGTTGGACACACTGGGGCGCTCCAAGACCGGAGTTGGACACACTGGGGCACTCCAAGACTGTAGTTGGACACACTGGGGCGCTCCAAGACTGGAGTTGGACACACTGGGGAACTCCAAGACTGGAGTTGGACACACTGGGGCACTCCAAGACTGGAAAGAATTATGGGTAATCAAACATATCACAAATATAAAATCACAAAATCTGTTATCTTTTTTTAATGCGGTTGACCCAAACAGATATTAAGATGCTGTATAATGGTCTATTACAGAATTACAATATTTATTGAAGAGAAATAGACAACAGATGATGCTATTTGAAAGATATTGTTAAAAGTGCAACCTGTAGTTTCATTTCTGCTTTGAGTGTCTCAGACTGCGGAAGGGGGTGGGGTCTTAACGAGGGTAAGACACTGCTTAGTTCACATGGAGCTCGGATCGCTTTGATTGTTTGTGCACAAAGTTATGAGCACAAAGTTACAGATTGCACCTTTAATAATTAACATTTCCATACAGAAACCATAGTCTGTTCTCATTTTCTGTTATCTTTTACCTGATAAAACCTTGATGGCCCATGGGCTGCTGGAAGCAATTGTTAACTCTTTTGATGTCTAACATTCAACATTTGATGTCTAATATTATACTGAACAAAAATATAAATGCAACAATTTCAAAGAATTTGCTGACTTGTAGTTCATATAAGGAAATCAGTCAATTGAAATAAATTATTTAGGCCCTAATCTATGGATTTCACATGACTAGGCAGGGGCGCAGCCATGCGTGGGCCTGAGAGGGCATAGGCCCAGCAACTTGGGAGCCAGGCCCAGACAATCAGAATGAATTTTACCCCACAAAAGGGTTTTATTACAGACAGAAATACTCCTCAGCACCCCGCGTCCACTCCCCTCAGACATCCCGCTGGTGAAGAAGCCGGATGTGGAGGTCCTGGGCTGGTGTGGTTACACGTGGTGAGGCCGGTTGGACGTACTGCCAAATCTCTAAAACGACGTTGGAGGTGGCTTATTGTAGAGAAATGAACGTTGAATTCTCTGGCAACAGCTCTGGTGGACATTCCTGCAGTCATCATGACAATTGTATGCTCCCTCAGAACTTGAGACATCTGTGGCATTGTGTTGTTTGACAAAACTGCACATTTTAGAGTGGCTTTTTATTGTCCCCAGCACAAGGCGCACCTGTGTAATGATCAGGCTGTTTAATCAACTTCTTGATATGCCACACCTGTCAAGTGGATGGATTATCTTGACAAATGCTCAAATGCTCACTAACAGGGATTTAAACACATTTCTGGGATCTTTGATTTCAGCTCATGAAACATGGGACCAACATGTTGCGTTTATATTTTTGTTCAGTATATGTCCGCACCTCTTTGTTTTACTTGAGTATCACGTGGCCGTAATCAGCCTCTTCAAAGCTCTCCTGATGCCCTTGTCTTTCCTTTGACTAAAACATGTGAGAATCAATGTAAAATGAGGCCACAACAACGGTTCTATTCAACATATGTTGTGGGTAAAGAAACATAATTGTGAAAAAATTTTACATTTACATTTTAGTCATTTAGCAGACGCTCTTATCCAGAGTGACTTACAGTTAGTGAGTGTATACATTTTTTCATACTGAACAATCTGATTGTAAAAACAAGTCATGACTCTGACTGAGAAAATAGTTAAGTCATATATTCATAGCTGCATTCTGCTGTTTGTTAATCAGTCAGTTAGAAACCATCTTAGTGAGCTCTGTACTGTTCGTTACACATTCATCTTCATCATCATCATCACTAATAGTGGAGAGAAAACCTGTCAGCCTCATGCAGTAAGGAAGAGGACACTCAATACTGAAACTCCTGCAATAGGGAAGAGGACATTGTGACAGATTACGATACAGTATACCAATATACTTCAGATTGATTTAATTACATAGCACTGTAAACTCTATTATTCAGAAATAATATATCTACTGATGTTTTCTCATTCAGATAAAAGATATTCCCAGTTATATTAGCGTTTTATTTATATTGTGGAGGGTGCCATACCGAAGCAGTAGATATCCTTTCAAGAGTTCAAATTGTGTCCTGCAGGTCATCTGTATGTTATTGTTTTAAATTAGAAAAATAAACAAGCATTTTCATTTTAAAACTGGTTAAAATATGATCTTTAAAATGTTTGATCAGAGACTACTTCTACACCTTCAGACATTTTGTTTAATGTACTGATAACCAACGCCTGATTACAGACCAATTGTTCATTAATGGTGTAGATAAACTTTTGTTGACTTTTTGGTCAGTAAATATTGTATGTATCGTCTGGAACATTAACCTTTTTCTTCATATATTGCTGTGTTGTTGTTGAACGCTGATATCAAATAACTTTGGCAATTGCAAGCTACTCTACTTTCCAAATGGAAACATGGGATATTTTGAAAAGATTATGAAAAGGTACAGCAAAGGATAATGCAATGCCATTCATGGAGTACTAGGGGAGAGTGGGGTATGTTGAGCCATTTTTTACATTCAGCATTACTTAGTCCCAGATAGGTGCAGTGAAATATGTTGTTTTAGAGGGTCAGTCATAGTAGTACGGTGCCCCTGGAGCAAATTAGGGTTAACGACAGATTTTTCTCCTTGTCGGCTTTCGGTTACTGGCCCAATGCTCTAACCTGTAATTCGTCTAACAAAGATATCTACATATATTTCAGGATGTTGTGTATCCCTGGAAATAATCAGAATTCATGTAAGCATACCGTTTTGAAGACATAGCTTGTCCAAAAAAAAGTGGTCTCTTGGAACAACTTAAATAGAGCAAATGGACAGGGTGATCATACGGATACATTTCTAACGCTTTGTACTTTTGTAAACACTTTTAACATCGGCTCAAGCCCTGGTGTAACCTCATATCCCAGCGATAATGCTTTGCATTACGCCTGGGAAGAAAACTCTTCAATTGTGGCCTAGAGGGGGGCGAACCCAACTGAGGAAGGCATTTTTCATCATTTGAATTTGACTAATCACACACGTGTTTATAAAAGGCCACATTTTTTCCTGTACAAAGAAAGGAGAAGAAACATCTCTGATTATGCCAACTCTGTCACTACGCGCTCAGGCATGCTTTGTTTCGCTAACAGTGATTGAGTTATACTGTTAGTATCCAGCTATATTTTGTTTCCCAAGGTTAGATAATGACACACTGTTCATTAACATTGTTCCAAATCATATTCACTTTTGCTACATAGGCATTTTATATTTGTAACCACATCACACTTTTCTTATCTGAAGTTGTGTTATCATCTGTGTTCCAAATGGCACTATATTCCCTATTTAGTGCACTACTTTTGACTAGAGGCATATGGGCCCTGTTCAAAAGTAGTGCACTATATTGGGGATAGGGTGCCATTTTGGGACACTCCGATTGCATGATATTGTGTGTTAAAGGAGGGCATGGCATGACATGGTCATATGGCTGTGGATTGGGTCCTGGTGTACAGGATAACTGTATATAAGGCCTGGGTTCTCCTACTCTAACTTCAATCACTGAGTCCAAGAAGAACCAGAAGCAACCATGATGAAGTGGGCTGTCGTCCTGTGTGCCCTAGTGGTCCTCTCCGAGTGTAATACCAAGTAAGTCCCAGTCCTGTTCTACTCTTCTTTTTTAATTTTATTTTCTGTCTGAATATTCTGTTTATGGTTGTCAGCACCATTTCACCAGGTCAAATTCCTGGTACATGTAATTGGCGAATAAAGGTGATTGTGTGTTTTTAGGATCTCTCTGATCAAGGGGAAGACTGCCAGAGAGACCCTGATGGAGAAGGGTATATGGGAGGAGACCAGGCTGAAGTTCCCCTACAACCCTATGGCCAAGTTCTACCAGACCGGTGATGAGGCTATGACCAACGACGCTGATGTAAGGCAGAGACAGAACCAGTATGGTGATATACTGTATTAGCCTGGTGACTGATCCCAGATCTGTTTTTGCTGTATAGTCAATGACCAAGGGAGTTGTCTACAGTGCATTCGGAACGGAAAGTATTCAGACCCCTTGACTTTTTCAAAAATGTATGACGTTACAGCCTAATTCTAAAATTGATTAAATAACAATTGTCCCCATAATGACAAAGCGAAAACATTTTATTTTATTTTGCAAATGTATATATATATATGTTTTTTTTTGTTTCGTTTTCTAATCCTTTATATAGATAAGTATTCAGACCCTTTGCTAAGAGACTTGAAATTGAGCTCAGGTGCATCCTGTTTCCATTGATCATCCTTGAGATATTTCTACAACATGATTGGAGTCCACCTGTGGTAAATTAAATTGATTGGAAAGGTACACACCTGTCCATATACTATCCCACAGTTGACAGTGCATGTCAGAGGAAAAACCAAGCCATGAGTTCAAAGGAATTATCCGTAGAGCTCCGAGACAGGATTGTGTCGAGGCACAGATCTGGGGAACGGTACCAAAACATTTCTGCAGCATTGAAGGTCCCCAAGAACACAGTGGCCTCCATCATTCTTAAATTGAAGATGTTTGGAAACACCAACACTCTTCCTAGAGCTGGCCGCCAGGCCAAACTGAGCAATTGGGGAGAAGGGCCTTGGTCAGGGAGGTGACCAAAAACCCGATGGTCACTCTGACAGAGCCAATCAGGCCTTTAGGGTAGAGTGTCCAGACGGAAGACACTCCTCAGTAAAAGGAACATGACAGCCTGCTTGGAGTTTGCCAAAAGGCATCTAAAGACTATCAGACCATGAGAAACAAGATTCTCTGGTCTGATGAAACCAAGACTGGACTCTTTGGCCTGAATGCCAAACGTCACGTCTGGAGGAAACCTGGCACCATCCAAATGCACTGTATACAACACAAACAGACCTGGGACCAGGCTAGTCTATAGACTATATGATTATTGTTTCAAAAATGTCATTACATGTTGGATATTGTGACTACATAATTTGAACCCATTGACTCTACAGTTTGTGTTCATGTCTTGCTTAAATAAAATGTTCACTGGCATGATCAAATTAATTATGAGCTTAGAGTTGAGCATATAGCCATGCTTCTTGACATGTAACTAGCTATATAGTTAGACAAATGCCTGTTTCTTCATAGTACTCTGAAAAGTTCACTTGTGTGACCCTGACTTACAGTACATCTCTGTTTCAACGTCTCTCTGCAGTTGTCCTACTATGGTGTGATCTCCATTGGAACCCCTCCTCAGTCCTTCAACGTCATCTTTGACACTGGCTCCTCCAACCTGTGGGTTCCCTCCACCTACTGCTCCAGCCCAGCCTGCCGTGAGTATATTGTAGGGGTCTGGAGAATACTGTTGACGTTGGAGAATAGCTATATTTCAAATTGTTTCTGAGTAGTCTCTTGTGACAGAGTTGCAAAAAACTGTTTCATATTGAGTACCTAGCCAGAGAATGGGAGACTTGGTTGTGGGTTGAGGTTATGGGCTGAGGGGAGCACCTTGAGATTTACAGCATAAAGGGGTTCGCTCAACACAATGAAACAATAGAATAGGAGGAATGTATTTTTGTATTGTCCCATTTAGAGCGTGGATTGTGGAAAATAGCTCAATACCAACGAAGAAATGAATGTTCAGTTTTGCAATGGCATGGTGTGTACTTAATGAAGATGTTCATGTTTTGAATAGAGAACCATGCTGAATTCAACCCTGCCCAGTCTAGCACCTTCTCATGGGCCAACAAGCCTGTTTCCATTCAGTACGGAACTGGCAGCATGACTGGACAGCTGGCATACGACACTGTTTCAGTATGTAAATGTAGCTAGCTACACATTATTGTGATACATTTTTTATTGACACTTTCAAATACAACATACTGTACATTACATACAATACAACCCCCAAATAATATTCCACTCAGCACCCGTCCTCCCCTAACGGTCCCATTTTATAACATCACAGGCTATAAACAATACCCAAGCATATTAGTTACTGACTCCAGTAGATTCAGCAAAGAAATATAATTACTATTTTGGGTACACTCAATATGGCCTCCGGTCCACACATCACCAAACAACTGACTTGAATGGGAAAACCCATTCTAGTAATTCTATTTCTATGGTGCCCAGTGACTGATGCCTGCTGTTCTGTGTTTCCAGGTGGGAGGTATCTCTGTGACTCAGCAGATCTTTGGTGCCAGTCAGACCGAGGCTCCCTTCATGGCCAACATGGTTGCCGACGGTATCCTGGGCCTGGCTTTCCCCAACCTGGCAGCCTCTGGGGCCACACCCGTCTTTGACAACATGATGACCCAGGGCCTGGTGTCCCAGAACCTCTTCTCTGTCTACCTGAGCGGGTAACATAGTAACTGTACAAATACACCTGGATGGGAGGTGGCATTTTCTCTTAGTTGTGATATTAATAAATAAGAATGTACCAGTGATTTTATATTAAATACAATTATACAACTGCTTTAATTGTCTTTGAAGGAGAGGTGACATCCATTTCAAAATGTGTTGATGATTAAACAACCTTGTTGACCTTTTCTCCTCCTCTAATAGAAACTCAGCAGAGGGTAGTGTGGTGTCATTCGGTGACATCGAGTCTAACTACTACACCGGACAGATCACCTGGATCCCCCTGTCCTCCGAGACCTACTGGCAGATAAACATGGACAGGTAGGTACACTAGTCCACACAGAGCCCATATCCTGGTCCATATCCATACCAATATTCATGTATCATCCCTTCATGCCATTACCCAGAACACATTGGAACAGTACATAAAATGAACATGCCTACTTCCAGTCTGAAGCCTATGACAAAATCTTGCTGTGCACTTAGCAAGTTCATGTTTATTTGCTCACAACAAAAACCCAACAGCAAGAAATATACATCAAACCAAATATAGGAAGAACATGTAACCTCAGCTAATATTTGTCCTTCCAGTGTTACCATCAACGGCAACACAGTGGCTTGCAATGGTGGCTGTCAGGCTATCATAGATACTGGTACCTCCCAGATCGTCGGGCCAACCAGTGACATCAACAACATGAACAGCTGGGTCGGAGCCACCACTGACCAGTATGGAGATGTGAGTCACACACACACTGACTGGTACAGACATGTCCAACTATAAGGCTTTTCACACTACTGAGCGGAACCAAGCCCAGCCAAACCAAGCTGCACTAAGCTGCCTGGTCTTGTTAGTTGTTGGAACGACCGTGTTAAAAAGAACAAGTGGGAAGAGCAAATATCTTAACCAGTTGTGGTCGGGGCGGCATGGTTGTGTGAAAAGGGTATACATCTGTTCTCATTGTTGTTTTTTCCCTCAATCACTGCCTCCCCTTTGATCAATGTATGCACTCACTAACTGTAAGTCGCTCTGGATAAGAGCGTCTTCTAAATGACTAAAATGTCAAATGTAATCAACCACAGAATAAACTAGAACATTTTTATTCCTCTCCTAGGCCACCGTGAACTGCAACAACATTCCCAGCATGCCCGAGGTGACCTTCACCCTCAACGGAAACGCCTTCACCATCTCTGCCTCCGCCTACACCTCCCAGGTAGTCTACTGAAATACATGTTGTTACATATAACCTATGACCTCCCAGGTAGTCTACTGAAATACATGTTGTTACATATAACCTATGACCTCCCAGGTAGTCTACTGAAATACATGTTGTTACATACAACCTATGACCTCCCAGGTAGTCTACTGAAATACATGTTGTTACATATAACCTATGACCTCCCAGGTAGTCTACTGAAATACATGTTGTCACATATAACCTATGACCTCCCAGGTAGTCTACTGAAATACATGTTGTTACATACAACCTATCTGCCCTATCTGATCTGTAATGCTGATGTGTTTCAGAGCAAGCTCCTTCATCAGAGCACCTGTACATCTGAGACTTGACTTTCTTTTAGATCCTAGGAGCAAAGGGCCTCATATGCATGATTTTCCTCCTCTTCCTCTCTCTATCTCTGTAGAACTCCAACGGCTGCATGACTGGTTTTGGAAATGGTGGAACTCAGCAGCTCTGGATCCTTGGAGATGTCTTCATCAGGCAATACTATGCCATCTTTGACAGGCAGAACAACAGTGTCGGTCTGGCCCAGGCTGCGTAAGATATCCATTGAGAGATCCACTAGATCTACAGAGATCCATTGATCCCAAAGATCCTTAAGGGCTAGAAGTGGGATTGAAATTGAAAAGTAATTTATGATTGAGCCGATATATGCAGCATTTACCGTGAATGCAGTCTCTGCTAACGCGAGAACATGGCCTTTAAATCTAAATCATACTATAGCGCAGATCTTCCAAAGTCTGGATTGAATCTAGGCCTAAGTCTTCCAGTTATGTTATATATGTGATTAAATCGCTAAAATTGGCTTTGTTCAGGAAATGTTGTAGATTGTGAAATGTGCACAGCTGCAAATGAATAAAATACATGTTATCATTGCAAATAAAGTGTGTTTGGTTGTCTATAGCTCTTTCTCCCTGAAGTGAAACTATCCTCTTGTGGAACCTCTTAATGTAAGAAAAAGATAGGAACAGAATAGAATACAATCTATACACTTTTTTGGGGGGGGGTTCCTAAACCTTTTATAGTCCCATACCCATACTTCAAACGTTCAACCTCCAGCAGCGTACCCCCTCTAGCACCAGGGGCAGCGCACTCTCAAATGTTGTTTTTTTGCCGTCATTGTAAGCCTGCCACACACACACTATATGATACATTTATTAAACATATGAATGAGTGTGAGTTTTTGTCCCAACCCGGCTCGTGGGAAGTACCAAAGAGCTCTTATAGTACCAGGGCACAAATAATAATATTATAATAATCAATAATTTTTCTCTTTATTTATCCATCTTACATATAAAATCTTATTTGTTCATCAAAAATTGTGAAAAACTCACCACAGATTAATGAGAAGGATGCACATAACTCTGCAATGTTGGGTTGTATTGGAGAGAGTCTCAGTCTTAAATCAAATCAAATCAAATCAAATCAAATTTTATTGGTCACATGCGCCGAATACAACAGGTGCAGACATTACAGTGAAATGCTTACTTACAGCCCTTAACCAACAGTGCATTTATTTTAAACAAAAAAAGTAAGAATAAAACAACAACAAAAAAGTGTTGAGAAAAAAAAGAGCAGAAGTAAAAAATAAAGTGACAGTAGGGAGGCTATATATACAATAGAATAAAGTGACAGTAGGGAGGCTATATATACAGGGGGGTACCGTTGCATAGTCAATGTGCGGGGGCACCGGCTAGTTGAGGTAATATGTACATGTGGGTAGAGTTAAAGTGACTATGCATAAATACTTAACAGAGTAGCAGCAGCGTAAAAAGGATGGGGTGGGGGGGCAGTGCAAATAGTCCGGGTAGCCATGATTAGCTGTTCAGGAGTCTTATGGCTTGGGGGTAGAAGCTGTTGAGAAGTCTTTTGGACCTAGACTTGGCACTCCGGTACCGCTTGCCGTGCGGTAGCAGAGAGAACAGTCTATGACTAGGGTGACTGGAGTCTTTGACAATTTTGAGGGCCTTCCTCTGACACCGCCTGGTATAGAGGTCCTGGATGGCAGGGAGCTTTGCCCCAGTGATGTACTGGGCCGTACGCACTACCCTCTGTAGTGCCTTGCGGTCAGAGGCCAAGCAGTTGCCATACCAGGCGGTGATGCAACCAGTCAGGATGCTCTCGATGGTGCAGCTGTAGAATTTTTTGAGGATCTGAGGACCCATGCCAAATCTTTTTAGTCTCCTGAGGGGGAATAGGCTTTGTCGTGCCCTCTTCACGACTGTCTTGGTGTGTTTGGACCATGATAGTTCGTTGGTGATGTGGACACCAAGGAACTTGAAGCTCTCAACCTGTTCCACTACAGCCCCGTCGATGAGAATGGGGGCGTGCTCAGTCCTCTTTTTTTCCTGTAGTCCACAATCATCTCCTTTGTCTTGGTCACGTTGAGGGAGAGGTTGTTGTCCTGGCACCACACGGCCAGATCTCTGACCTCCTCCCTATAGGCTGTCTCATCGTTGTCGGTGATCAGGCCTACCACTGTTGTGTCGTCGGCAAACTTAATGATGGTGTTGGAGTCGTGCCTGGCCATGCAGTCATGGGTGAACAGAGAGTACAGGAGGGGACTGAGCACGCACCCCTGAGGGGCCCCCGTGTTGAGGATCAGTGTGGCAGATGTGTTGTTACCTACCCTTACCACCTGGGGGCGGCCCGTCAGGAAGTCCAGGATCCAGTTGCAGAGGGAGGTGTTTAGTCCCAGGATCCTTAGCTTAGTGATGAGCTTTGAGGGCACTATGGTGTTGAATGCTGAGCTGTAGTCAATGAATAGCATTCTCACGTAGGTGTTCCTCTTGTCCAGGTGGGAAAGGGCAGTGTGGAGTGCGATAGAGATTGCATCATCTGTGGATCTGTTGGGGCGGTATGCAAATTGGAGTGGGTCTAGGGTTTCTGGGATTATGCTGTTGATGTGAGCCATGACCAGTCTTTCAAAGCACTTCATGGCTACAGACGTCAGTGCCACGGGTCGGTAGTCATTTAGGCAGGTTATCTTAGAGTTCTTGGGCACGGGGACTATGGTGGTCTGCTTGAAACATGTTGGTATTACAGACTCAGTCAGGGACATGTTGAAAATGTCAGTGAAGACACTTGCCAGTTGGTCAGCACATGCTCGGAGTACACGTCCTGGTAATCCGTCTGGCCCTGCGGCCTTGTGAATGTTGACCTGCTTAAAAGTCTTACTCACATCGGCTACGGAGAGCGTGATCACATAGTCGTCCGGAACAGCTGGTGCTCTCATGCATGCTTCAGTGTTGCTTGCCTCGAAGCGAGCATAGAAGTGGTTTAGCTCGTCTGGTAGGCTTGTGTCACTGGGCAGCTCGCGGCTGTGCTTCCCTTTGTAGTCTGTAATAGTTTTCAAGCCCTGCCACATCCGACGAGCGTCAGAGCCAGTGTAGTATGATTCAATCTTAGACCTGTATTGACTCTTTGCCTGTTTGATGGTTCGTCGGAGGTCATAGCGGGATTTCTTATAAGCGTCCGGGTTAGAGTCCCGTTCCTTGAAAGCGGCAGCTCTACCCTTTAGCTCAGTGCGGATGTTTCCTGTAATCCATGGCTTCTGGTTGGGGTATGTACGTACGGTCACTGTGGGGACGACATCATCGATGCACTTATTGATGAAGCCAGTGACTGATGTGGTGTACTCCTCAATGCTGTCTGAAGAATCCCTGAACATGTTCCAGTCTGTGCTAGCAAAACAGTCCTGTAGCTTAGCATCTGCGTCATCTGACCACTTTTTTATTAGCCGAGTCACTGGTGCTTCCTGCTTCAGTTTTTGCTTATAAGCAGGAATCAGGAGGATAGAGTTATGGTCAGATTTGCCAAATGGAGGGCGAGGGAGAGCTCATTTCCCACACACACTGTGCTTGTATTTAGTTTTCATGCTAGTGAGGGCCGAGAATCCACTCTCACATAGGTACGTGGTTGCAAAGAGCATCAGTGTCTTAACAGCGTGATTTGCCAAGGCAGGATACCCTGAAAGCAGCCCTATCCAGAAATCTGGCAGTGGCTTCTGATTAAATTCAACTTTCACAGAACCGCTTGTTGCAATTTCGATTAAAAAACAATAACAATTAATTTCACCTTTATTTAACCAGGTAAGCCAGTTGAGAACAAGTTCTCATTTACAACTGTGACCTAGCCAAGATAAAGCAAAGCAGTGCGATAAAAACAACAACAGAGTTACATATGGGGTAAAACAAAACATAAACTCAAAAATACAACAAAATATATATACAGTGTGTGCAAACGTAGCAAGTTATGGAGGTAAGGCAATAAATAGGCTATAGTGCAAAATAATTACAATTAGTATTAACACTGGAATGATAGATGATAGCAAGTGATGATGTGCAAATAGAGATACTGGGGTACAAATGAGCAAAATAAATAACAATATAGGGATGAGGTAGTTGGGCGGGCTAATTTCAGATGGGCTGTGTACAGGTGCAGTGATCGGTAAGGTGCTCTGACAACTGATGCTTAAAGTTAGTGAGGGAGATAAGTGTCTCCAGCTTCAGAGATTTTTGCAATTTGTTCCAGTCATTGGCAGCAGAGAACTGGAAGGAATGGCGGCCAAAGGAGGTGTTGGCTTTGGGGATGACCAGTGAGATATACCTGCTGGAGCGCATACTACGGGTGGGTGTTGCTATGGTGACCAATGAGCTAAGATAAGGCGGGGATTTGCCTAGCAGTGATTTATAGATGGCCTGGAGCCAGTGGGTTTGGCGACGAATATGTAGTGAGGACCACCCAACAAGAGCGTACAGGTCACAGTGGTGGGTAGTATATGGGGCTTTGGAGACAAAACGGATGGCACTGTGATAGACTACATCCAATTTGCTGAGTAGAGTGTTGGAGGCTATTTTGTAAATGACATCGCCATAGTCAAGGATTGGTAGGATAGTCCGTTTTACGAGGGCATGTTTGGCAGCATGAGTGAAGGAGGCTTTGTTGCGAAATAGGAAACCGATTCTAGATTTAACTTTGGATTGGAGATTCTTAATGTGAGTCTGGAAGGAGAGTTTACAGTCTAACCAGACACCTAGGTATTTGTAGTTGTCCACATACTCTAGGTCAGACCCGTCGAGAGTAGTGATTCTAGTCGGGTGGGCGGGTGCAAGCAGCGTTCGGTTGAAGAGCATGCATTTAGTTTTACTAGTGTTTAAGAGCAGTTGGAGGCTACTGAAGGATTGTTTTATGGCATTTAAGCTCGTTTGGAGGTTTGTTAACACAGTGTCCAATGAAGGGCCAGATGTATACAAAATGGTGTCGTCTGCGTAGAGGTGGATCTGAGAGTCACCAGCAAGTGCGACATCATTGATATACACGGAGAAAAGAGTCGGCCAAAGAATTGAACCCTGTGGCACCCCCATAGAGACTGCCATAGGTCCAGACAACAGGCCCTCCGATTTGACACATTGAACTCTATCTGAGAAGTAGTTGGTGAACCAGGCGAAGCAGTCATTTGAGAAACCAAGGCTATTTAGTCTGCCAATAAGAATGCGGTGGTTGACAGAGTCGAAAGCCTTGGCCAGGTCGATGAAGACGGCTGCACAGTACTGTCTATTATCGATCGCGGTTATAATATCGTTTAGGACCTTGAGCGTGGCTGAAGTGCACCCATGACCAGCTCGGAAACCGGATTGCATAGCGGAGAAGGTACGGTGGGATTCGAAATGGTCGGTGATCTGTTTGTCAACTTGGCTTTCAAAAACTTTCGAAAGGCAGGGCAGGATGGATATGGGTCTGTAACAGTTTGACAATTCGATGAGGCTCTCTTGTTCAGATATCAGTAAGTGGACTGGAGGCAGGACATGAAAGGGATAACGAATCCAGTGGTTTGTGTCGTCCGTTTGGGGAAGGTAACTGCGTAATTGCGCACCCAGCTCACTTAGGTGCTTCTCTATATCACATTTGACGTTGTCCATAAGCTTGAGTTCATTTGCACACAAAAAATCATACAATGATGGAAAGACCTGTGTGTTGTCCTTGTTAATGTAGACAGAGAAGAGCTCCAACTTCTTAATCATAGCCTCACTTTTGTCCCACATATTGAATATAGTTGCGGAGAGTCCCTGTAATCCTAGATTCAGATCATTCAGGCCAGAAAAAACATCACCCAGATAGGCCAGTCGTGTGAGAAACTCGTCATCATGCAAGTGGTCAGACAAGTGAAAATGATGGTCTGTAAAGAAAACTTTAAGCTCGTCTCTCAATTTAAAAAAAAACGTGTCAATACTTTGCCCCTTGATAACCAGCGCACTTCTGTATATTGTAAAAGCGTTACATGGTCGCTGTCCATATCATTGCATAATGCAGAAAATACACGAGAGTTCAGGGGCCTTGCTTTAACAAAGTTAACCATTTTCACTGTAGTGTCCAAAACGTCTATCAAGCTGTCAGGCATTCCCTCGTCAGCACGAGCCTCTCGGTGGATGCTGCAGTGTACCCAAGTGGCGTCGGGAGCAACTGCCTGAACTCCACTATGTCTCCCTGTCATGGCTTTTGCGCCTTCAGTACAGATACCAACACATCTTGACCACCAAAGTCCATTTGATGTCACAAAGCTGTCCAGTACTTTCAAAATACCCTCTCCTGTTGTCCTGGTTTCCAGTGGTTTGTAGAAGAGGATGTCTTCCTTAATTGACCCCACATAAACGTAACGGACATATACCAGGAGCTGTGCCAGGCCCGCCACGTCTGCTGACTCATCCAGCTGTAACGCATAGAATTCACTGGCTTGTATGTGAAACAGTAATTGTTTAAAAACATCTCCTGCCATGTCACTGATGCGTCGTGAAACAGTGTTGTTTGATAAAGGCATTGTCTGTATAGTTTTTTGGGCCTTTTCCTCATGCATTGTCCCAGCCATATCCGCGGCAGCTGGAATAATTAAGTCCTCTACAATAATATGGGGCTTGCCTGTCTTAGCCACTCGGTAGCTCACCATTTAAGACGCTTCTAGCCCCTTCATATTCATGGTTAATGTTGCTTTTATACATGTCTTACTACTCGAAAGTCGTCTTAATTCTCGCTTAAAATACTCCCGTGGCTTATTTTTCAAATTGGCATGTTTCCTTTCAAAATGTCTGCGCAAGAATGAAGGTTTCATCGAGTTGTGAGATAGTACTTTAGCACATATATCACACCGTGGCTGAGGAAAGGCACTACTCCCAATATAAGTGAACCCCAAATCAATGTAGTTCTCATCATATTTGCGCCTCTTCGTCCCTGTCTGTTGTTCAGTGCTTTCCCGGGTAAGGGGGCAGTAGCTCTTCGCCTGCATCAGATTCACAACTGTCAGTGTCCATGCTAGCTGGGCTAGCAACAAATGTAGAATAACTGATGCTAACATTGGATGTGCTCGTGGAAGCAGAACAACTTGTGTCATCGACAGGTGCAGGTGTAGTACTCCTGGAAGTAGTACTACCAGTAGAGCTGGTATGTGTCTCTATGGACGCGGGCCTCACTTTTAAAAAAAAATTATGAATTTTCGAGCAAAAGGAATGAGCAGCAGCTATGTTTGGCTACATACGGACCGTTAATGGAATTCCCGCGAGAGAGTAACGGTTAATGTGATTGGATATTAATTATTTGACTAGGCTACCTGTATTTGACATTGTGTTGTTATTTCGATGAACACTAGATGGTTTAATTTTATTTTTGGCAGTGAGACGAGGCTACTCAGGCGAGAAAAAAAAACATTACCCAAATGTATAGCCCCGTTGGAAAATCTAAATGGACTGTTTGAAAATGTGAATCACATTTTTATTTGGCATACCCCCAACGGCATTGCCCTTACCCCCAGTTTGGGAATAGCCGGTCTAGTGTAACCGTACAAATGGCCACTCTGATGACCTCTCAGCCATCTTCTGTTCAACTGAACAGAACCTAAAAGCCACAATCCTGACCACATGGTTTGGTATACAGCTGAGCGATGGGACTGGATAAATGTAACCACTCAAATGAATAGATGGAGCTATGGATGTGGTGGTTCTGTTCAGGCTTACCTGGACCTGCTTCAGCACCCCGTCTCCTAGCCCGGAGGTCAGGTAGGACTTCTCTCTGTTCTGCTGCAGCACCCCGTCTCCCAGGCGGGAGGTCATGTAGGACTTCTCTCCGTTCTCTCTGACTATTTTTGTTCCCTCCTCCTCTTCCTCCATGGGCTGGGGACTCTCCTCGCCACTGCTGAAAACACAACACACACACACACACATTGGAACACAGTGAAAACAGGGGAGTACTGCCTGAACTTGTCCAATGACAGCAGAGGTTTTTGTTTTCCATTGCCGTACTGAACACAACCCAGGTGAGACCATGGTGTTGTAGCTGACTGATGTGGTTGATTGTACCTGTATTCAGGTCCGGTGCTGTGGATCTCCTCTGTAGCTTTTTCCACCTGTTCCAACACACTGAAGCCTTCTGCCCCCTCGTAGTCCTGGATGACCACCTGGGTGATCTCTCCATTCTCATTGGTCCACGCCTCATAACCCTCCTGCACCTCCTGGCCGTGGTATATTGGCCATTTACCACACCCCCTCGGGCCTTATTGCTTAAATATATCAGAATAATACAAAATAATATATGCCATATATGTACCTCCTGCACCAGGGTCTCTTCGGTCTCAGACACGTGAAAGGTCACAATTTTTGAGTCAGATGACTTCAACACCTGTACCTGAGGTGACAGACAGGCTGCTCATAGACAGAAACTAGATATATTCCTATTCATGCAGACCATAGCATGTCTCTACTGGTCCTTGTGTGCACAGGTAAACTAAGCATGGATCGGTCAACTAAGCATGGATCGGTCAACTAAGCATGGATCGGTCAACTAAGCATTGATCGGTAAATTAAGCATGGATCGGTCAACTAAGCATGGATCGGTTTCTGTCTGGCAAGCACATGATGGAGCAGTGACTGTCTAATTAGGAACTTTCTGTCTTACCTTAGTGAGCTAGGTTATAGGACTACAGTCGTGGTCAAAAGTTTTGAGAATGACACAAGTATTGGTCTTCACAAAGTTCGCTGCTTCAGTGTTTTTAGATATTTTTGCCAGATGTTACTATGGTATACTGAAGTATAATTACAAGCATTCCATAAGTGTCAAAGGCTTTTATTGACAATTACATTAAGTTTATGCAAAGAGTCAGTGTTGACCCTTCTTTTTCAAGATCTCTGCAATCCACCCTGGCATGCTGTCAATTAACTTCTGGGCCACATCCTGACTGATGGCAGCCCATTCTTGCATAATCAATGCTTGGAGTTTGTCAGAATTTGTGGGTTTTTGTTTGTCCACCCACCTCTTGAGGATTGACCACAAGTTCTCAATGGGATTAAGGTCTGGGTTGTTTCCTGGCTATGGACCCAAAATGTCGATGTTTTGTTCCCCGAGCCACTTAGTTATCACTTTTGCCTTATGGCCAGGTGCTCCATCATGCTGGAAAAGGCATTGTTCGTCACCAAACTGTTCTTGGATGTTTGGGAGAAGTTGCTCTCGGAGGATGTGTTCCATTCTTTATTCATGGCTGTGTTCTTAGGCAAAACTCCCTTGGCTGAGAAGCAACCCCACACACGAATGGTCTCAGGATGCTTTACTGTTGGCATGACACAGGACTGATGGTAGCGCTCACCTTCTCTTCTCCGGACAAGCTTTTTTCCAGATGCCCCAAACAATTGGAAAGGGGATTCATCAGAGAAAATGACTCTACCCCAGTCCTCAGCAGTCCAATCACTGTACCTTTTGCAGAATATCAGTCTGTCCCTGATGTTTTTCCTGGAGAGATGTGGCTTCCTCGCTGCCCTTCTTGACACCAGGCCATCCTCCAAAAGTCTTCGCCTCACTGTGCGTGCAGATGCACTCACACCTGCCTGCTGCCATTCCTGAGCAAGCTCTGCACTAGTGGTGCCCCAATCCCGCAGCTGAATCAACTTTAGGAGACGGTCCTGGCGCTTGCTGGACTTTTTTGGGCACCCTGAAGCCTTCTTCACAACAATTGAACCTCTTCCTTTGAAGTTCTTGATGATCCGATAAATGGTTGATTTAGGTGCAATCTTACTAGCAGCAATATCCTTGCCTGTGAAGCCCTTTTTGTGCAAAGCAATGATGACGGCACGTGTTTCCTTGCAGGTAACCATGGTTAACAGAGGAAGAACAATGATTTCAAGCACCACCCTCCTTTTACAGCTTCCAGTCTGTTTTTCTAACTCAATCAGCATGTCAGAGTGATCTCCAGCCTTGTCCTCGTCAACACTCTCACTTGTGTTAACGAGAGAATCACTGACATGATGTCAGATGGTCCTTTTGTGGCAGGGCAGGGTTTTTTGGGGATTAAATTCATTTTCATGGCAAAGAGGGACTTTGCAATTAATTGCAATTCATCTGATCACTCTTCATAAAATTCTGGAGTATATGCAAATTGCCATCATAAAAACTGAGGCAGCAGACTTTGTGAAAATTAATATTTGTGTCATTCTCAAAGCTTTTGACCACGACTGTACATCATGATGGAGCAGTGACTGTCTGTTGAGGAACGGTCTGTCTTAACGTAGTGAGCTAGTGTCGTATCGAGTGAGTGGTGGCAATTAGTGCTGATAAACAAAGGAGTCTGCTCATACTGAATCCTTGATCATAAGTTTATTTCAGATCACAAGCTTTCAGCATAAGTGACAGGTGACATGACACCCGGAGAGCGACGCCTCAGAATGGCTGCTCGTTCTGCCCTCTCCTTCGTTTTCCCCCCTATTTATAAACAATGATGCTCCCTCTTCTGGCCAATCACCAGTCTCCCCTGTCTACAACACACTTCCTGTCTGTTGTATGTGGCGTTACACCTAAAACATTCCCTCTTGATACTAACATAAACAACATTCCATTTCTTCATGAAAAACATTTAACAAAGACATAATCTTAATACACTACATTTCCCCCCTTCGAGACGAACTAAACGTCTCGAAAACAAACAGAATAGGATTATGACTAGTAACAATTTATCTTATTGAGTATCTTTAACCTTAAACCAAAAACATTCTCCTCTAGAGTGTAAATACCTTTCTATGAAATAACTGTTTATGAAGTGTGAATACATTACTATGAAATATGAACAAATCTCTATGGAGTGTAAGAGCGAAAAACTGTCCGGCAACCTTCCATCCATCAATCAAGACAGTAAAATTCTCTCACGGTCCCTCTGCCCCAGGCAACCACCTTCGGTACTCCAGATAACCTCATAAACCATGTAAATGCATTTGAAACTATGATGCAATTAAATACACATGTAAGCCCCTGCAAACAAAATCCTATCCAAAAATATCCACTGTTAAGGCTGGTCAACCCATTGGACCTTAAAGTGAACCTCTCCCTGCCTAGACTTCCCTGTCCCTAAGCATTCACGAAATAAACAAAAACATCTAAGATCCTCACATGTATTCAATGACATCAAACATCATTCTACAAAAATTAATCCCTAAGAATATGACACAAATTATGTATTACACATGTCTATATTTCATTGCAGACACTGGAATGTAGTCCACTACACTTAATCTCCTCCGTAGTCTCCTCTTCCAATGGATTGTTGATGATGGAATCGGAATCTTTCCACACCCTCCTTGTTTCATCTCCTCCAGTTATATTGTCCTTTCATATTGTCCATATTGTCCTTGTTTGAGTCACATGTTCCCCCAAATGCTTCTGGAAGAAAAGAAAAGAAACGACCAAACAGTATCTTTTGCAAAACAACATTTTCAAATTAAACCTCAATATCACATAAGAATATAAAAATGATATATAAATGATGTATGAATCACATAAACCCATTCCCCCCTTTGATTCATAAATCATACTACAAATTACACCAATATTGAATTTTTTTTTTTTTTTTTTTTTGAAAAATCATCAACTCATAAAAAAAATGATATTTATGCATTCAGTTCCACTTGTCCATCTTCCTCCAGATCAGGAACCGTCAACACCGGCATCTGAGGGTTGTCTCCAGGCATCACTCTCCAACCTATCTCAATATCATAGCTTTCTCAAAGGTCAGTAACATATTACAAACATCACACACAGTGTTATCAAAGCTGCCATTAAAATGTAACCCATCACTGCCCCTACTGGCCTAACTGATCTTGCAACCAAGACTTCTCAGATCTCCCAAATGTTACACCATACCATGGAAAAAGTCCCCCCTTCTCCCTTAGACTTATCCTTCAATGATAGGCTTGAAGACTATGACATGTAGCCATGTCTCTTTTCATCCAATTTCAAATATAGCTTCAGATTTGTGTCCGGTGCTACCCCTCTTATAATGGTAGAAACCTCATATGGAAGCTTCAACGTTGACATGTAACAACATCCTGTCTATCCATAGGGTAAGAATGTATATGCTTTATCACCACAAACCCTCCAAATATCTCTAAAATTCCCCATAGTCACATTGTCAGGCAAAAGCTAATCTTTTAACCATCAAAGTCCTGCTGTTCCTACTAACTGGTAGATAAAAAGTAACATATTTCTCATTACTACCCTTAAGGTCATGCATATAACATCACAATCTGATATTCCCATAAACATACCCCTTACCTCATATGTTTTATTAGAACAAAGAACTTTTAGCCCTCAATGGTTACACCTCAAATGCTTCAGTTACGCTGTTACCTGATTTTTCTTCCCATCTAACAAATGCACCCAAGTTAATTCACTTAACCCAATACCACCTAACCCTAGGCTTAAACAAATGTTTTGACAACGACATTATTTTATCTGTTACTGATTGTTGTTGATGATACAACAGTCATGACAAAGCATAAGATTGACACATACTTGATAGAGGTCGAACGACCGTCTCTAACATGTTTGGTGCTGGAATTCTCACCAGACATGGACCCTCAAGATTCCTCACTGATCTTACAGAATGAGCTGCTGGAATCTGCCCATCTATCTCTAATCTTCACAACAGAAGAATCAAACCACTCCCTTTAGTTTCTCTCTCCCCTAACGAGCGGTACTGATCAGATACCTCTCCTTGTCTGTCATTAAAATCAAAGACCTCATCCTGTCCTCCATGATAGTCTCCTCCACTATTTCAGATGAATCTATATTGCTCTCTACTACTATCTGTTCTCCAATTTTAAGTCCTTCTTGCTACCCCTTTAATTTCAGAAAAGTTGTTGTCGATGCCATACTTCCTACATCTGCTATTGCCATCGTATCATTAATCCCTTCCCAAAGTTACCATTAACGTAGTTGATTTAGTTGATGAATTAACACCCTTAATTCCTTCTAGTGGGAAAGCTACCAATATCCTATGTGTATTATTCACTGTTGGAGTGACTACTGTAATCTACTCCTCCTGAACTCCCTCGGTGACTATGGAAGCTGAACAAATCTTAATGCTTGCACTAGATAAGTACACATATATTCTCCCTGATCTTTATCTGTGACATTACGCAAAATAATACCTCCTTTGACTAGGTGCAACAGCTTCTACTTCTGGTCCTGATAACAATACTTCTTCTCCCTAATTATCTCTCTATGTGGGAGGAACGTCACCATCCTAACCCTAAAAAAACAGCGTTCCCCTAAAATGGGTGCTGGAGCTCTTGGTTCCCTTATAATCAAATGCGATATATTTATGGCTTTAATAACTATCAATGTTGAAAGAGTTAAATTGCTTCTCACTGTTGTTTTAATAGACTGAAGTGTTAATGTCCTTAGTTACTTCTAGTTTTTCCCCAAAGAAAAGTTGTCTTTGCTTGTACTTCCATCTATCACCACTAGTGTCACTTTTTCCCACTCTCAGTCCTACCTCTAAACTTTCAAACTTTTGATTATAACAAATACACCTACTTCCTGCTGGAAACTGTAAATATAGATACTCAATCACCCTCAATCTTCTCTTATTATTCAGCAACACATACTTTCTCAATGCATCTGCTCCTAACAGATCTAAACTCCTACCATATCTTCCCACTAAACTCTAACATGTCCTTCACCACTGTTCTCTCTCTTACTACTAACTTTGAAACTTAGCTTACTGTCTTAGAGTTCCTTCAACCTAGTTCTCCTAACTTTTTAATCTATTCTTTTCCTCCTATCCTTTAAAAACCTTTTCCCACTGATTTATTCACAAAATCCCTTTACTACCAATTTTTAGGATATGTGATTGGGAAAGTCCCCACCTGCTTCTGACTTATTTTACACACAGACTTGGCAAAACGACTAAACACCCTTTTAGCCTAGCCTGAAATCTCTTGGTGTAAGAATGTAACCCCGAATAACAGTCTCCCCTTTTAACTTTACATAGTGATATGTTTAACCTCTTTAGGCTGAACACAGATAAGTTTTTCCACTATTCACCATCACTTCTAATGGTCGGTTGTTTTTACTTCAATTGTTGGATATTTTGTCTTCTTCTCTAATCAATGCTCTCTTCTGACACCCCCCTTCGTATCTTCTAGGCACTAACAGGTGATCTTGAATTGCCCCTGTATCTTCCTTAAAAATGTTCTCTGTTTTTCCTCCTGACTTGTTGCACTCACAGGTAAAGTACCCAATCTGTCCACAATTATAACAGTCTTCTGAAAGTTGCTGGAAGTGTAGCTGAAATCTTCCTCCTCCTTCTATTTCTCCTTCTCGTCCTCTTCCTCTCCAATTCTGTGTCTGTCCAGAAACTGGCTGTGGATATGGAACATTTGGTACCCCCCTTGGCTGGTACAATTGCATTTGATATTGTTCAGTTGAAGCTGTAACAGTGATTGTTGATTTGGTTCATTCTGATTCTTCATAACCAAAGCTTCTCTTCTCCACCCGTTGTATGATTGAGTTTTCTCAGAGTTTCTTCGTCCTGTTCTTTCTTCTTCTCCAATTCTTGGGATCCTCTCAGCAGTTTCTCCTCTTCTGTATCTTCAGCTGTGTTACTTCTTCTAAACTATTTGCTTTATCCAGGCATGATAAACATCGGTCTATATATCTATTTCTTCTTTGCTAGTCATTGTAGGATAAAATCCTCTTGAACATAAAGCACCCTTAATCTCCAAATCTTCATCGCTTTCTTCATCTTTGCTTTCATCAGAGATCAAATCTCGTGTATCCTTCTTCCTTCAACTTCCATCAGAGATCAAATCTCTAGTATCCTTCTTCTTTCCTCTCTTGCCAACTTCCTTCTGATCACAGAGTCATATCCACCCATGACCTCTTCATCATCCTCATCTTCATCATCCTCATCTTCTTTAAGTTCCATCCTCCTTAACCTCACTCTTCTCTTCCAGACATCTCGTTTCCTTCCTTCTGGAGTTTTGGATTCATCTTTATCGTTATTTCTGCTTGTCCTCTATCTATTATTCGTTCATCTCCATCTCTGATGCAACAATCATCCTCCTGGAGGATCACTGGAAGCTGAGGATAAACATCCCTAAGCTCTACTCCCTTCTCATAAGGTGGGTGTCTTTTTGCTGAATCCGTATGTGAGAAAGGTGTACTAACTTCTGCCATTAGTTTTTCTAACACTACTTTAGTTAAAGGATTACTATTTTTTCCTTATATCAACCCTTTTATATTCCTTTATCGTGAATTATTTTATTTTAGACTGTATAGCCTATGGCTTTTTTTTTCTTTTTTTTTTAAAATAAATCAATTAAAAAATCATGAATAATTAAAACCAATTTTTATTCCTATATCCTATGTCACCAATTTATCAATTAGTGTTGGCTATCTTACCACAACCCATCAAATGCAAGTAAATGTAAGTTAGTCAACTTCAAAGCAATCCCAAAAACAAAGCCTGTAACCCCTTGCTCTATAAGCCCTTGTTCTATAAACACCTAATTATCTTAAATTTACAGAATAATGTCAGTCCTTGATTCCCAACACAACTCCAATCAAACCCCAGTGATGCACAGAGCCTCCAAAATGCAATTTTTAATAAATCATTTGCCAAGCCTTTGTAAAATTGTCATAACATCACATATTTTGTAAGTGATGATTTTGTGAACTAGCCTGATATCTGATCCTCTGCCTCGTCACGTGATGTCACGTCAGCACTTCCTGTATCTCCTCTCTCTCTCTCTCTCTCTCTCTCCTGTCTCTCATGACAAGGGAACAAAGACACAGAAACAGCTTTTAGTAGTTAATGCAATCACTGAGTATTTCCAACCATTCAATATTCGTTCGTTCTACATTATTCACTCTACGACTAAACTCAGAACTAAATAGATCGCTCAAAAACATTTTTTATTTTATTTTATTTATTTTAATCGTCATTTAATTTAATTTATTATAATCCGTCAACATATATCTAATTTATAAATTCAATAGGTCACAAAACAAGTTTCATCTTTAACCATCCGCCGATGTAACAACTAGAAGATTCGTGTTAAAATTTCTCCTCTGTCTGTGGCTATCCCTCCCCTGCAGGGTAACCCCAAAGACCTATGACCCTTACCAATAATGCCGTGTTCTGTAGGCTTAGCACATAACCGCATGTCGTAGTTTTAGCCCCGTAAAATCAAGCGCATGCGCACATCCACTTAACCCCATGCTCACCATACCATAGAACGCCAGCGTTCTACCTCAGTTCTCTATTTTACCCCTATAGCCAGACAATAACACATAACAGAACTCACATTTGCGTAGAACTTTCAGTTCCACCCACATACAAACAAGTTTAAGAGGCTTGAATCCATCGCAGTGGACCTCTAAGGTTAAGGTTATCATGTAGCACGCAACACAATTAGCATTTAGCAATTAGCATTAGCATTAGCTTTTAGGTACAATGTGACACAACACACATTTAGCATTTAGCATTAGCATTAGCCTTTAGGTACCATGTGACACAACACACATTTAGCATTAGCATTAGCCTTTAGCCAACTGCGGCCTACAACATGTAACAAAACCCGCATTGCGTCTTTAATTACTGTTTCGTTTGTCCTAAATTTATTCTGCCGTGAGTATGGCTATTTAAATGAGCGGTCCCACCCACGCAGATATCCCGTCGGACAGAAGATGAGCAG